>NC_041233.1:53761929-53765346 GCF_002837175.3 Physeter macrocephalus
TTTGCAGCAACATGGATGGACTTAGAGATTACCATACTAAGTGAGGTAAGTCAGAGAAAGACAAATATCATATGATATCACTCATATGTGGAATCTAATTTAAAAAGAAAGATACAAATGAACTTAACAAAACAGAAGCAGACTTATAGATATCGAAAGCAAACTTATGGTTACCAAAGGGGAAACATTGTAGGGTGGGGGGGGAGATAAATCAGGAGCTTGGGATGAAGACATGCACACTACTATATGTAAGATAGATGATCAACGGGGACCTACTGTATAGCACAGGGAACTCTACTCAGTACTATGATCCATCAATCCCACTCCTGGGCATATATCTGGAGAAAATCATAATCCGAAAGGATACGTGCACCCCAATCTTCATTGCAGCACTATTTACAATAGCCAAGATGTGAAAGCAACCTAAATGTCCATTGACAAAGGAACGGATAAAGAAGACGTGGTGCATATATACAATTGAATGTTATTCGGCCATCAAAAAGAATGAAATAATGCTATTTGCAGCAACATGGATGGACTTAGAGATTACCATACTAAGTGAGGTAAGTCAGAGAAAGACAAATATCATATGATATCACTCATATGTGGAATCTAATTTAAAAAGAAAGATACAAATGAACTTAACAAAACAGAAGCAGACTTATAGATATCGAAAGCAAACTTATGGTTACCAAAGGGGAAACATTGTAGGGTGGGGGGGAGATAAATCAGGAGCTTGGGATGAAGACATGCACACTACTATATGTAAGACAGATGATCAACGGGGACCTACTGTATAGCACAGGGAACTCTACTCAGTACTCTGTAATGGCCTATATGGAAAAAGAATCTAAAAAAGAATGAATATATGTATATCTATAACTGAATCACTTTGCTGTACACCTGAAACTAACACAACATTGTAAGTCAACTATACTCCAATAAAATTTTTTTAAAAATTCTAAAAATGAAAAGCAAGGACCTTGAGGAAGGATGGCCACCAAATATTAAAACATATAAAGAAATTAACATGAAAAGACACACAGATGAATGGGACATAAATGCTAATACTACATATAAAAACACACACTATGTGGTAAAGGAGACACGGGGAAAAAATATGGATTAGATGGCGTTGAGATTATTATTCACAACTTGGGGGGTGGGGTACCTCCAAATAAAACCCAAATGGGTTGAAAGAATTAAGTATAAACAAACAAACCATAGAAAAACTTTGGAAAAATATGTTATTTCCCAGGGCTATAGTAGGAATAATTTTATACATTAAAAGTATAAGAAAAAGAAAATCTGACTTGATATATTTAACTTCTAAACTTTAAAACTTTTGTATCTCAGAAAGACTAATCCTCTAAAATGAAAATAAATCATCCATACAAGTGAAAATATCTGCATTGAAGATAACAAATGGTTACTATCCATATTATATAAATAGCTCATGCAAATCAATGAGAAAAACTTTACATCTAATATGCATTGGATAAAGGAAATTGGTGAACATGTCATAGAAGAAAAATGTAATTAGTAGGTAAATATATAGAAGTTGTTTACCCTTGAGAAATGAAAACAGAAGCAAAAATAAGGTACAATTTTCCAACTCTTAAAGTAGCAAAATGAAGAGATTAATGGTAACAATGATGCTGAGTCAGGTGGAAGTGGAATTTTCATTTTGTGAAGAATCATTTATTCAGCAAATTCAGTGAGCATCTACAATGTGCCTCTCACAGGACTAGGCACTGGGAAGGCACAGATAAATGACTTCACAGAGCTCACAGTCCAGTCTGGGAGAAATAGGAAGACATCGGGCATTCAGAGGCTTCCCGAGAGGGGCTGGCTGAGTTTGAGGGAAGGGCAGAAGTGGGTGGATGAAGACTTTCCGGGCACTGAGGCGGGGTAGGGGAGGGCCCAGGGAAGAGAGTCCAAGTCCTCGGCCCATGTCCCACAGGAGTCTGATCCCAACATTCCTTTCCAGCTTCTCTTGTCTCCCAAGTCCCACCTTCTCACCCACCTGTCAACCACCCTGCCAAACTCTCACTTCCATGACTGTGTTCAGGCTCTGCCTTCCACCTGCAATGCCCTCCCCACCTCGATCCTAATCAAAATCCTTCACAGCCTCTTCCATGAAGCCATCCCTTGCCTCTGTTTCACCTACATCCCCCTCATGGCTCTTTACTCATTCACCCATTCATTCATTCCCTCATTCAACATGCTTCCTCGGGGCACCTCTCTGTGCCAGGCACTGTACCAGGTTCCAGGGATAGAAAAACAGATCAGACACAGCCTCTCCTCTCAAGGAGCTCCCGGCCCTGATCATACCATGCCTGGAGTATAATTATTTGCAGACCAAGTCTATTGTCCCTATAAGACACTTAACCCCTTGAGGACGGAGATAACATCCTATTTCCACTGTGTGGTGTCATAGCAGAGGCTTAACAAATATGTCCATTTGAATTGGACTGAATAGGATTGACTGATGCTTGCATATATTATCTCAGTTGCGTGTATTCTCACTGCACCTGTGTGGGGTGAGGTATTCTTGTTACTCCCATTTTACAGATGAGGAGACTGAGGCTCGAGGAGGTTAAAGCACTTGATCTGTGGTCACCAGCTGGTACGTAGCAGAACTGGGAGGCTCTAACCCCGGGCCCTTGCTCTATGCCTCATCACTCTGTCCCTTGGTGTCTGACAGGAGCAGAGAAGGAATGGAAAACCCCAGGCAAGGAAGTTTGTAGGAAGTTAACCTACAACTAAGGGTTAAGACTTTCTCACTACCTGGTAAAAAGTCCTTCAGAAGAGACACAAGTTTGTCCTCATAGAACATCTTAAAAGGATTTCATCAGATAGCCTTTGCACAGATGACCAAATGACCGATAAAGATTTACAGATGTCTCAAAGGACCCATGAACTGGGTCACAGAAAGAGTATCAAGGAATTCCGGAATCAAAGAAAGGAAGACCAGCACAAGCCCTCTGCAGGGAACTGGAGGAGAGAAGCAGAAAGAGGACCATGGAGCTCCATGGCCTGTCTTTGACCTTTTGGGACAGAAGTCAGCTCAGTTCAAGGAGAAGTACAGATAAATGGCTTCACCTTTAAGAGATAATCTAAGGGAATAGAGGTTAGGGTAAGTAGTGTTTTTCTGGGTGGTGGCATATGTCAGTGAGGTGGAATGACCCTTTTGTTTCAGAAAGGCTAATACCTATTAATGGTCCCATCCCTCTGATTCACTGGGGCAGAAAGAACCCGTTTTGATGCCAATGCATGTGCTGGGCCATAAACCACCCCCTGCAAGACACTGTCCTGTTAGCCTATTTTGTATTTCACCCCAGTGCCACCCAGAACCTGGGACATGGCATGCTGTGTTGCAGGGGTGGGAAGGGGTTGGAGGGTTGGGCGTGGGGA
>NC_041233.1:53765585-53766266 GCF_002837175.3 Physeter macrocephalus
GGGGAGGGGTTGGAGGGTGGGGGTGGGGGGTGGGGAGGGCCAGAGATTTAAAGTTCAAAGAAAGGTAGAAAAGAGGCTCCAGAAGAAGGATCGTCTTCCAGACTACCAGGCAATAGTTAAAGCTTAGGGACTCCTCTCTAGATGCAGAAGAGAGAAGCAGCCCTGGCCGGTGTCATGGGACCTGCATTAGGGCCCAAGGATGTTGTCCCTTCCCCACTGGCCCAATGTGCCAACTCAAATGCCTAGAGATGGGGGCCCAGGCAAGGAGTACATCAGCGTGAAAGAGGTCAGTGTGAAAGATAAATAGGGAGTAATGGGGTCTCTGGCAAACCACAGAGCACCTGCTCCTCCAGAGTCCAACCCATCGTTATGCAACTCCACTGATTGTTGCCATGTGGGATTGCTGGACCAGTGTGGCCAGATATTCCAACTTTTCAAGAGAAGCCAGAGTTCTGGATTTTTATGAGAAATTTGATTCTTAAATTTTGGCAGTAAATTCTTTAAAAAATTAAGCACTATAAAACATATCTGCAGGGCTTCCCTGGTGGCGCAGTGGTTGAGAGTCCACCTGCCGATGCAGGGGACGCGGGTTCGTGCCCCGGTCCGGGAGGATCCCACATGCCGCGGAGCAGCTGGGCCCGTGAGCCATGGCCGCTGAGCCTGCGCGTCCGGAGCCTGTGC
>NC_041233.1:53766341-53771155 GCF_002837175.3 Physeter macrocephalus
AAAAAAAAAAAAAAAAAAACAAAAAAAAACATATCTGCAGACTATATTTGTGTGGTGGACTGGCCGCTTAGGACCTCTGGGCTGCAGAGTGAATGGGAAAGTCGTGCCTCTAGGGGGTGCCCATGTCAGGGAAGAGAGGAATTCCTCTGGCAATGGCAGTAAGGTCCAGGGATGCAGGAGGGTCATGGAGAACCTGGGAAGCAGAAGCCAGTAGCAGCAGGAGCAGGATGCGGGCTGGATAAAGTTCAAAGTCTCAGTGCCAAGGTCAGCTGGGGCTTTTCTCTCACTGTTTATGGGCAGTCTCATTAAAGGACACTAAGAGAAATAAGATGACCAGAACGCAGAATGAGATTCCACTGGCATCCCCACCACCTCCACCATCTTCCTTCTCTGGATCTCTTTGGAAACCACAGAAATAATGACCCGCAGACCTCAGTGTAAATGGCCCCAGAAGAAATGTGACTTTGTCCGGGCCATCCAGCACTTCAGCCACAGGTTAGCATGATGCGGGGAGTCTCATCCCAAACTCACACCGCAGAGCCACCCCTTGAACTGCATCTCCAGCTCTCCCGGTCCAGCCCCCTTGTCACAGGTGTCCAGTGTCTACATCCTTCACGCGGCTCTGGGGCAGGGGGCAGTCTGACCTTTCTCAACCTCCTCTCTCCAGCCCATTGTTTGTTGTTGTTTTTGAAGATGGGACAAAGGGAGGCCACAGCCACATTGCTGCCAACACTTGTGGCAGCCCACTGGAAGGTCTCTAGAACGTCTCGTATTAGATGCAATTTGAGCAGACTGTGCTAAAGTTCCAGGAGGCATCACATGAAGGGGGAGCTGAAGACACTGCAGGTATCTAATCAGCCATGCACATAGCAGACACCATGCATTGAGTCCCCATGCATTCCTGGATTATCTTTGGCAAAAGAACTGAGAGACTCATTCTTGGCCCTCAGGAAGCTTAAAGTCCAACCCTCCATTCCACAGATAAGCAGTTCTCATGAGGTGAATTGACATGCCGTACAGTGGGTAACTGAAAAGTTGTAGCCCTGGTTTTGTTCGAAAACAATTTGGTTCATTATCATGCCCAATAAGAAAATACTTGACTAGTAAATGCATTTGAAACAAAGGTCAGTTTCCAGCTGTAACAAAATGCACACATCCAAAAGAGGCCAAGAAAAACAAGAGCAAATTTGCACGAAAACTAAACATGCTATATTAAAAAATTTTAGGGGGTGATTACTTTTTGGATAAACAAATCCTTTATTTTGTCAAAAAGGATTCACCACAGGGTGCTCTTAGGTCATGGTGGGGAATATTGTTTATATGGAGGCCGCTGATGCTAGAACAATCAATTGGAGGGTTGCACAAATAAAAAGACAAAGTATGGTTTATTTCATCTCATTCTGCTTTAGAGATCACCTACTATTTAAATTAAGAACAGAAAACATAGAACTCCATTTAGTAAACAAAAACATACACAGTTAACAGAGCATGAAAATAGAATCAGATTAAGAAGAAGCAAAGAGTGATGCTCAGGGAGTGAGGCACAATCTTTCTGTTGGCCAAAACTGATAGGCGAAGGTTAGATCCTCACCTGAAACAAGCCATCCCCAGCTCTCATGAGGCTGTGTTCCCAAATTCCAGGGATTAAGATGGCTAATGGGAACTCATAAAGTATTTTCCCATTTAAATAATATAAATGGCAAAGTGGGCGTGAGGTTACCAGGCTTGACCTCAAGACTAGGTTAACTCCAAAGGGAGCTACTTCCACATCTCCACATGTGGGAGGTCAGTTCACTCACCCATCCTCTCCACTAACCAGAGGCTGCCCAATCCTTCTTTCCTCTCTCAAGCCACAGACACAGACCATTATCAGTTCCTTTCTTCCTCCTGCCTCCCTGCGGCACTGATCAGCTCACTTTATACTCCTTCCCTTGGCAATTTCTTCCACTCTTAGGGCTTCTTCGGTACCCTTATGTAGGCGAGTACCACAGGCTTTCAGTGGGGGACACCCGAGAAGAGGGATCATGACATGACTCACATGGTGGCCATGATGGGTCAGGTGCAAGAAGCAGAGAAAAAGCAAAAAAGAGATTCTCTGTGGCCCCTGACAGAAGAAGCCAGCCTTGTTCTTTTCTCTCCAGTCTCTAGTCGAGTCCCCAACAGGCCAGTTCTTCTGCTTCTGTCCTTGGATGGCCATGAGAATATATTCTTTTTTTTTTTGCGGTACGCGGGCCTCTCACTGTCGCGGCCTCTCCCGTTGCGGAGCACAGGCTCCGGACGCGCAGGCCCAGCGGCCATGGCTCACGGGCCCAGCCGCTCCGCGGCATGTGGGATCTTCCCGGACCGGGGCACGAACCCGTGTCCCCTGCATCGGCAGGCAGACTCTCAACCACTGCGCCACCAGGGAAGCCCGAGAATACATTCTTAAATAAACTCTTTTATCGACCTATCTTGAGTACGATTCTGTATCTCAAAACCGAAAGAACCCTGCCTAGAATGTCAGGCGCTAAACTCTTTATTTGTCCTGGTTTCTCAAGCTAATCACCCAGTTTTGACTCAGGCCCATTGGCAGGGGCGGGGGGCAGGGGGTGGCTGGAATAACGGCTCCCTGGATGGATGGCCAAGGGTGGTCACTGCCCCTCCCCCACCTGGCTCTGCACCCTGCTGTGACTCCAAGTGGACTCCCAGCCCAGTTTCTCCAAATTCTGACAAATGAAGTCATAATAAAAATCAACCTGAAGGTGAATTTACTTTTCCCAACACTTCAAGTTCACAGTGAATTCTGGCTTCAATCCAAGGTGTAATCAGCCTCTGAATGAGGTCCCAGGGAACCAGATGATAGAATCCTTATGTTGCATTCTTTTTTCCTTCCCAAAGAGCAGATGTGCACTTTATCAGATGCCTCTTTATCATCTCAAATCATCTTACTAAACTGAAAACGTTATGAGTGGAGTAACTGTCAGGCCTCACCCGGTTCCTGTACCCCAGCCCTCCTCCTCTCCAGCTGCTGACTGCTGTCTGCATGCACAGCCAGCCCTGTCCTCGGGTGGGGGGATTTAAGGATTTGGGGCTCAACACTCGAGGGTCACAGCAGCACATCACCTTTGGCTCCGATTTTGATCTGAGGGATTCTGCTTAATTTCAGACTTTTGTCCCCATCTTGTTCTCTCAGGCCAAGCCTCTGACTTCTTGTCCTCCTTAATACCCACTTCATGGAAGAACCAGGGGTCTTTGCCTTGTTCTTCTGAGCTCCCAGCATAGCACTGGAACTCTCTGTGAGTTCTAGTAAAGGCCTCTCTGATGTCATTTGCCTGGGTCTCTGGCCTCACACAAACATTCCTGCCTCCCATCGGGTCCTGTGTCCCAAACTGGACACCCAACACCAACTTCTGCCTGGATGACAGCTGTTACCTGGGGCCTTCTCTCCAGGTGTGAGTTCTGCCCACTGGACCATGTCTCCTCTGGGAGGTCGGTGGGGCTCCACACCAGCGGGGTCACAGGTCCTCCCCCACCACAGCCTGCCCCATTCCTCCAGTACCTCCAAAGCATGACCATAATCACTTCCATCATTAAAACCCCATCTCCTTAATGGCAGAAGAAAAAAGAGGGTACGGCTGTATCCTTGGTGCTGAGCACAGAAGAGGTCCCCAATTAGCATCTGTTCCTTGAAGGAAGGAAAGAGGGAGGGGCAGGAGAGAGAGGGAAAAGGACTGTAATCAAGAAGATGGTGTGAGAGGGTCAGCAGAACTGACACAAGGGGAGTGTAGGTCATGCCAGAGGAGCAGTGTAGCCATAAAGATGAAGTTCTAGACCATGGGAGCCAAGGTGAACTGCCACGGGAGGGGCAGGGGTGAAATGGAGCTGTCAGCTGGGGCCAGGGGGCAGTGGGTGCAGGTCTGTGAAGAAAAGGGCTAAGCAGAGCCCTAGAGGAGTAAGCAGGAAGGCCAGCACCCCCTCTCCGGCTTGGGAAAGACCTAACGACCACATCTGGGGCTCTGTCCGAAGGGCTCAGTAAAGACAAGCTTATTGACCATGTGGCCAAAGAACGCCCTTTTCAGACATTCCCTGCAAGGCGATCTGGGCTTGCCCAGCCCAAGCGCATCACCCCTGAGCATAAGCCTTTCTTCCACTGCAGGCTCCCACTCTAAGCATCACACATTCAAACAAACAGTCCTGACCCCAACTGGTCTGGGGGAGCAGAGGGGCAAGGAGGCCATCATGCACTCCTGAGACTCCATCCTCAACTCACAAGGGTTTGTCTGGTGCTGTCCCTGTGCCCAGGCTGATGCTGGAACTAAAGAGGGAGGGCCAAGACCAAACAAAGACATATCAACACCTCTCAAAGGTAGTCGTGGGGAGACTAAGTCTTCACAGCTCAAGGCGACAGGGTTAGTGGTGATGCCAGCATCTATTTCCAGAAGCAATGGAGTGTAGAGGCTAAAAGCAGCCTTTGACATTAGATAGAGTTAAGTCCTAATCTTGGCTCTGCCAATAGTGTGTGATCAAAGAAAGGTTACACACCTCTCTGAACACACCTGTAGGTATCAACAGTACCTGCCACACAGAGCTGTTGCATGAAGATAAATGAGACCAGACTTCCCTGGTGGTGCAGTGGTTAAGAATCCACCTGCCAATGCAGGGTACACAGGTTCGATCCCCGGTACTGGAAGATCCCACATGCTGCGGAGCAACTAAGCCCATGTGCCGCAACTACTGAGCCTGCGCTCTAGAGCCCGTCCTGTGAACAACAAATTGTAGTTATTATTATTCTTTTTTTTTTTTTTTTTTTTTTTGTGGTACGCGGGCCTCTCACT
>NC_041233.1:53771209-53771537 GCF_002837175.3 Physeter macrocephalus
CCACAACTACTGAAGCCCGTGCGCCTAGAGCCCGTGTTCTGCAACAAGAGAAGCCACCGCAATGAGAAGCCCACGCACCACAACGAAGAGTAGCCCCTGCTCCCCGCAACTAGAGAAAGCCCGCATGCAGCAACGAAGACCCAATGCAGCCAAAAATTAATTAATTAATTAATTAAAAAAAGATTAATGAGATCATTTAAGACAAAATTAGCACACAACGAATTGTAGTTATTATTATTCTTTTTTTTTTTTTTTTTTTTTTCGGTACGCGGGCCTCTCACTGTTGTGGCCTCTCCCGTTGCGGAGCACAGGCTCCAGACGCGCAGGC
>NC_041233.1:53774616-53827718 GCF_002837175.3 Physeter macrocephalus
ATTCTTTTTTTTTTTTTTTTTTTTTTTGTGGTACGCGGGCCTCTCACTGTTGTGGCCTCTCCCATTGCGGAGCACAGGCTCCAGACGCGCAGGCTCAGAGACCATGGCTCACGGGCCTAGCCGCTCCGCGGCATGTGGGATCTTCCCGGACTGGGGCACGAACTTGTGTTCCCTGCATCGGCAGGCGGACTCTCAACCACTGCACCACCAGGGAAGCCCTATTATTATTCTTTTTGTTGTTGCTGTCAAAGGTGAACCAGCATCTAATCAATTCTCAGATGTCTGTTTGGCCAACTTCATGACCTAGAGTTTGACTCAGGAGGACTAGGAAAGGCTTTATGTTGGGGATTGAGAGAGATTCCCCATGTGCTGGTGGAATCTAAATCCAAGAATCTGGTCAGGTCACATTGGTGCAGGTCCAGCTCCAGAGACCCCAAGGGGATGCAGGCAGGGTACTGCAAAGGAGAAGACTTCCAAGGCATCTAGGAAGTGTGGCGTCTGAGACACAGAGGTGGGCCGGGGAGGAGAGAAGGCAGGATCCAGCACACGGGAAGCCATGTGGCTACTATTTCTTGAGCACCTACTAGGTGTCAGACTCTGGGATGAGTGCTTTACCTCCTACACTTTCCCAATCCCCCCTCTCCAATCCCATTTTCCAAATAAGGAAGGAGGCTCCCTTACTCCTGCAGTTAATCAGTACAGAGCCAGGGAGGCCTGCCTGACTCCAGTATCCATGCCTTTCTACACTGCAACTCTAGGATCCAGGATGTCCACATGAGAACACCTCCATCAGAGTGGAAACAGACAGAAAAAGGGGGCTGTGGACTTGAGGTGCATAACTTGGGATCTACGGAGTAAAATTCTTGAAATTGCAAACAAAATTGTGTGTGTACCTTTTTCTCGGAGAAGTGCTGAAAATACTCATCAGACTCTCAGAGGGTGTGGGAACCACAAAATGTCAAGTACAATATACATAGAGAAAAGAAGTCCCCAAAACCTTATTCCAAAGCTCTTGAGGAGACAGTGGAAAGGACGAGTAAGAGCGCCCCCCGACAGCTTCTTGTCCTTTTAATCCAGTGGCCCCAGCAGCAGAGGCCACCAGATCTCACTGAGACGGTGTTCCATGATGTGAGAGAAGACAGCCTTGAACCCAACTAACTGTCTCAGCAAGTCTAACCTGGCATTCATCCATAAGCTCAGGACACTGTCCCTTCTACAGATGTCACAGGGAGCCACCACTGCCCCCACTTCTTTCCTGGACACTGGTCAGTCAGCAGTACTCCCACCACCAATAAAGAAAATTAATGAAAAGACGAAGCCATGTCTACAAAGCCTGGGGAAGGTCTCCATGGGAGCAGAGCCAGAAAAACCACAGCCTGTCAATAGGGCTGCTCAAAGCAGCCCCACTCATGAGTTCTCTCAAGGGCCTCAAAGCTAAATATATGTTGGGGACAGAGACATGGTGGGTCCCTTTTAGACCCTCAAACCTTGGAAGGCAGGGCCCAGAAACCCGTGTAGTACAGTGAGGGTCTCTCACAGGTGCGCTTTAGCCTTTTGTGCCTAAATTTAGTCCCTCGATGCCCAGTGGCCTTTGCTTCCCCTCTTTTCTCCAGCCTGAAACACCAGCGTTCAAATCCAGAGCTCAAACTGGCTGGAAAGAAGTAAGGATATGGTTTCAGGAGACCCTCTCTTCAGAGGGGACACTGAGACCAGGTGACGGTAGCATGTGCCCCTCCAAGTCACGGACAGCATAGGAAAAGGAACTCAAGGAGTTGAAGGCTCTGTGGGGTCCATCTCTGAGTGATGAGGCCCAGGGAGAGGAGGCAAGTTAGCCAAACTAACGTCTTCGACTCTCTCCTGCTAATTTATTATTTTGAACTCAAATGCACAAACTGTTAGGCTTATGTGGATGCCCTACACAGATGGCAGGAGTTTAGACTAAGGTTGGTTTCTTTAATAGAGGTGGACATGGCCCAGTGGCTCAGAATAGACAAGACGGGAAACATCAGCTTCCATCAGAACCAATAAGCAATGAAAGCCATTTCCCCTTCCAGAGTCTTCATTACAAAGAGCAAGAAATCAGATCCATTACCCGGAGGGAGATAACTGCAAGATGAGGTTTCCTCTCCAAGTTTCCAGACATTTGCAAAGATGAGAACGTTCAACTTTGCTTCCAGGACTCTTTAGGGAAGAAATAAACAACCAAAAATCCCCAAACATCAACCACACGGGGCTTTCCTCCACATCTTGTGTGGTTAGGGGGTGAGGTGTCCCAGAACTCAGAAATGGGGGTGTCAGGTTCTGCACCACCACATCGAGGAGGATGCAAGAGGATGGGAGAGTGTGTGTGTATGCCTGCTCATGTGTCTGTGTGTGTGTCCAGCTAAGTACTTCCTTCACTACACAGCTAATCCGATTAGCAGCTTTAGGAAACTCGGCAATGTTAATTCAAGGGCCCCATTCATAGAACAGCTTGGCCCATGCCTGCCCAGAACTCCCATTCTTCTCACTGCAAATAAAATGCACACAGAAGGACTTTCTCTCCCTGAAGAATGCGCTCTTGCCTCCTTGCCCCCAAGCACATCCAAAAGGCTGCTGCCACTTCCTCTGGAGGCCCTCACGGCAGGGGAATGGGGCTGTCTGAAAATGGGGGGAAGATAGCGCTCTCTCCATCTGAAGCACAAAATAAGGTTAATTTTAACAGCGCTGTCAACCCAGGTGGGACTCCCAAGCTGGCAGCTGTGCTGACCTAAAGAGGTATCATGAATCCCACCAGATGTAGGGCCCTGGGTGAGTCTTAGGCTGTCCGTGGACCTTCGTTTCTTTTTCTGTAGAATGGGGACTTGGAGTAGAGGGTAGAGCTGGAACAGAAGGCTGGAAGGAAGGACACTCGGGGCCTGCAGACACGACGTCATTGCGTTTGGCAGGAGGCTGAGGGGCGGGAAGGGAGCCGGATATGTAAGTTGTGGATAAAGCGTGGAGGACCTTGGGGGCCAGATAAGGAATGTTTCTGATAAGTGATAGGCAGCCATGGAAGGGTTTTAGAAAACATAGTGGTATCAGTTATCTAGGGCTGCCGTAACAAGTTACCACAGAGTTGGAGGCTGAAAATCACAACTCTATTCTCTCACAGTTCGGAGGGCTAGAAGTCTGAAATCAAGGTGTTGGCAGGGCCGTGCTCTCTCTGCAGGCTCTGCAAGAATCCTTCCTTGCCTCTTCCTAGTCTGTGGCAGCTCCTGGAAATCCTTGGTGCCCCCTGGCTTATAGCTGCATCATTCCAGTCTCTGCCTCTCTCTTTCACGTGGCCTTCCTCTGTGTGTCTCTCTGAGTCCTCTCCTCTTCTTATAAGGACTCCGGTCATTGGATTTAGGGCACCCCTAAATCCAGGCTGATCTCAAGATCCTTAACTAATTAGCTCTGCAAAGACTCTATTTCCAAATAAGGTCACATTCTGGGGTTCAAATAGACATAAATTTGGGGGGGACACTATTCAACCCAGTACGGTGGTTGCAAGGTCAGGTCCAGAAAGATCACCTGGAAGCAGGATGGGGAAGCAGAGACTGGACGCAGGGAGACTGATTGGAAGTAATCACCACGAGCCCGGGGTCCCAAGTGAACAGCGAGGATGCTCCCTACTGGGGGCCCGAGAGCTCTCAGTGGCTTTTTTTTTTTGTGGCCAGCACAGCACCCTGAGTGGGCTCTCATACCAACCCGGGCACAAGGTCTTTGCTCGCTTCCTGGTGCAGAAAGACTCCAGCTACTTTCCCAGGGCTGGCAAAGGAATGAGCACATGCCCCTCTGTTGTTTTCCATTCCTTCCACCTGGCAACATGGCAGACGGGTTGGTACAATGGAGGACACAGCCTAGGAGATGGGAAACCTGGGTTCTCGTTCCGGTTCTTCCACTGACTGAATGTGGGACATTGGGCACATCTAGGAAACGAGGGAGACTAGATCACTTCTAGGGCAATGACATCGTCTCATTCTGCAACCAGGAAAGCACCTTCAAGTTCACAGGATAAACCAGGGAAAGGAGGCATCTGGGGCTGCATTGCATCCCATCCACCTCCAGGGATTTAGCCCTCTTCCCACGCCACCGCTCAAAAAACCAGGGGCAATTACCAAAGCTTGGAAATGAAATAACCGATATCTAAGAACACATCCTTTCACACATGTGGAAGTACACAGAGCAGATAAAGGTGTGGTTCCTTTCAAATTTTTTTTTTTTAATCAAAGCAAATGTTTAAAGAACAACAGCACAGTGTTGTTCACAGCATCAACATTTCTAATAGAAAAAAACACTACAGAAAAGAAGGGAAACAACCGTCATGTCCATCTGTATGGATTCATTCGATAAAATGGTGGCAGAGTTGCACATTAAATGTGATAGACCTCAAAGTACCACGTGAGGGCTTCCCTGGTGGCGCAGTGGTTGAGAGTCCGCCTGCCGATGCAGGAGACACGGGTTCGTGCCCCGGTCCGGGAAGATCCCACATGCCGCGGAGCGGCTGGGCCCGTGAGCCATGGCCGCTGGGCCTGCGCATCCGGAGCCTGTGCTCCGCAATGGGAGAGGCCGCAACAGTGAGAGGCCCGCGTACTGCAAAAAAAAAAAAAAAAAAAAAAAAAAAAGTACCACGTGAAAAGATGTCCATGGTGTGGTGTTAAAGACCCAGGTGACACAACAGGGTGTGAAGAAAAATTCCTTTTATGTTTAAAAAATATCTGCACATGGCCTGAGCACAGTAAGGCTGGAAGGAATCCAGCAAACAGATCATGATGGGGACCCCCAGGGCTGGGATAAAAGGGGATTTTCACTTTCTACTTTCTACGATTTTGAGCTATTGGACTTTTTTTTTTTTTTAACAACTAGCAGTGTTAGTTTAATCAGCAAAAATAATTTAAAATATTCCCATTCTGAATAAAATAACCATTTTAGATAGATGCAAAGTACTATTGGCCCTCAGAGAAAAGTGATCAGGGTAAAAATCACCTTGCCATAAAAACATAGTGGAAAAAAAAATACATATCTCAAGCTTGGGAAGGAGGAAACACCGGAAAGGTACATGTTTCAAAGCCCTCTTGCCCAAGCCCCCAAAGTTCCCTCCAGCACGTAGCAAATTTCTCCCATTCTCCACTTTAACCTTAAACCCTCCCAGGTCAGTGTTCTTTCTGCAAATACTACTACTAATAATAATGAGGAAGAGAAGGCAGAGTTGATATTTATTGCACATTTCTTATATGCCAGGCACTGCGCTCAGCACTTTACATGTATTCTTTCCTTTTCTCCTCACAACATCACTCTGAAGTAAGGATTATTACTATTCCCATTTGACAGATGAAGAAACTGAGGCCCAGCTCGAGGATTCAAGCCCAGACAGTCTGAGACCAAAGCCTGTGAGGGTGGCCAGCACTTTCACTGCCCTCCTGGGAGCAAAGCCCTGTGGGAGCTCTTCACCCCAAGGCCCCTGGGAGATGCTCCAGGGCCTGCCAGTCTCTGTCTATCTCTTCCCTCTCCCGTCTCCAACAATGCTGGCCAGTGCCTTCTAGATACAAAGTGCCGGGCCACCTCTGTGGGATCCAAAGTCAAATATATGTGGACTCTGCCCTCTCTCAGCTCACAGGGGGGAAGGAAAAAGAAGACAGGTACTCAAGTTCTTAGCCCATGAGGCTGACCATGGTGGCCTTGGGAGAGCGCTATGAAGGAGGCGAAGGCAGGGCTGCTAGGCTTCCCTTCACTGCAGCATCCTCAAGGCAACTTCCAGGCAGGCCACTCTCCAGCAGCTGGGCACACAACTGCCACGGTGGCTGGCCAAGGCCCAGACTCGCTCTGGGGTCTCTCACTCACATTTGCCAAGCTTGGGTCCCCATGCTGTGCCATGGCAGGTCCCCCAAGGACAGCAGAAGGATTGCTGACAGGACCAACCCTGAGCATTCGTGATGGTGTCCGGGCATCAACTGACTGCTGTGCAGGTCTGGAGGTGTGAGTGGGGTCCCCAAGCCAGAGAGACCAAGACCCAAAGGCCTCCTTGGATCCTGCATGGTCACCCCCCACCCCCCGCCCTGCTTTCCAAATCAATATGTACCCACACAGAGTGTAAACTGGTACTACCACTTGGGAAAACTGACTGATTCTACTAATAACCTACGTATACCCTGTGACCCAGCAATTCCATTCCTGGAAATGAGTGCCTATGTGCACCGAAGGATACGTACAAGAAAGACAATAGCAGCTTTAGCTATCATAGCCCCAAACTGTCAACTGTCCAAATGGCTGTCAACAGAAGAATGAATAAACTAGGGTACATTCATTCAGGAGAACACTGCAAAAGATGAAAGGACAAACCAGTGCTTCACCCAACAACATGGGGGAATTTCACAGTCACAAAACTGAGGGAAAAGAGACAGACACAAACAACACACACTGCATGGTTCCATTCATGCAGGTAAAATGCATCTGTGGGGACTTCCCTGGTGGTGCAGTGGTTAAGAATCCGCCTGCCAATGCAGGGGACATGGGTTCGATCCCTGGTCTGGGAAGATCCCACACGCCGCGGAGCAACTAAGCCCGTGAGCCACAGCTACTGAGACCGCATGCTGCAATTACTGAAGCCCGTGTGCCTAGACTCCATGCTCTACAACAAGAAAAGCCCTCGCTCTCGCAACTAGAGAAAGCCTGTGCACAGCAACGAAGACCCAACGCGACCAAAAAATAAAAAATAAAAATTGTTTAAAAATGCATCTGTGTGGAGAGAGGTCAGACTAGTGGCTGCTGGGGGTGGGTGCTGGCCGGAAGGGGGCATGAGGGAGTCTCCAGGGTTCTAAAAATGTTCCACCCCTTGGTCTGGGTGGTGGTTACGTGGACACAAACACGTGTAAAAGTACATCACACTCTATGTTTGAGCTATGTGAGGTTCACTAGTTTTAAGTACTGAAGTAATAGTGCAAAAAGGAAAGTTAAAAAATTAAATCACACGAAGTTACAATCAGGTCAACTTCTCTAGGCCTCCAGGTAAGAATCTGGCGGGGGTGTGGGGGGAGCGTATGATGACTTGGAGTGACAGAATTATGAAGAGATGCTGCCTTTTGTTAGAGCTCAGTTAAGGTTGTGTATATAATGGTGTGAAAAATAATCTGGATTCCAAACCCCCATTTAAAATTCAAATGGACTTTTCAAAACATCCACGAGAGGTCCCCCAAATCCGAAGAAGTGATAATCATAGAGCCAGACACCAAAAAGAAGCTCTAACATGCCTAATCGTTCCTCTCTCCTCCTGACCACTGGTGATGAGGACCCCTGGCCTTCTGACAGCCTTTGCCCTCTTGCCCTGCCTCATCCCTACATCCTGTGTGGAGCCTGGCCTAGCTCCTGTAGCTGCTCATGTCCCCATGAGTGGTGGGAGGTGCCCCCCACTCTGGGCACAGCCCTACCACCCCCCCAGAAAGAGGGGACCAACCACTGGACAAGAAGGAAGCATGTAACCTCCTTAGTGGAGGCTGCCAACCCATTTCCCACACCAAGAAAGACGACTCCCTCGGGCTGGAATGTCCTTCTCTACCCTCTGACTCCTTCTTCTCCGGCCTTGGAAACCCCTCCACCTCCCCAGGACCCCCTCCTCTGGGAGGCCTTTCTGGCTCTCCCCGCAGCAATGGTCCCAGTTCTTCACAGTGCCCTCCACTCCCACTGTGCTTCCTGGGACACCCCACCTCCACCCCTCACTCTTTACCCTTTCTGGTTTCTGCATCTATTCCCTCCACTAGCTGGTAAGTCCTTAAAAAGAGAAACCTCAGTCTATACCATCTCAGGGTCTGGCACAAGACCTGGCACAAAGTGAACACTCAATAGAGGTTTCAATGAATAAGTGAGTGAGTGAGTGAGTGAATGAATTGGGACCACATCCAGAAACATGAATACAATATATTCTTCTCCTTCCCTCCCAAGTGGATACGGATCGCAGGGCCTTTTGTGCCAGGAAATACTGAAATGAAGAATTGGTGAATTAGTTCTGGTGGAATCTTGGAGCCTTGCAAGACACTCAGGGATGGGGGGCTTTGGGGATGGTCTTGGAATCCACCAGGTTCATCAGCAGAGGGAAAGGGGTTGCCTTGACAACCCCTCTCCCATCATCACCACCAGCAAGCAGCATGGTGAGGCTGCCCAGGCATCCAGCCCAGAACCCAGCAACCTCAGGGCAGCTGGTGGCCTGTGGGGAGCAGCGGGAGAGGGGACTCCACCAAGACTCCCCCAAGCCAAAGATGAGCACGTCACGTTCCTATTCAGAAACCTCGGGCAGGACACCTGCCACCCACAGGGGAAAGCTCCAGCTCATTAGCGCAACAGGCATCGGGCATCGGGGGAGTTGCCTCCTACTCTGGGCACATTCCCACCCACCCCGCCAACAGGCACCTTCATCGTCTACCCCAGCAACTTCTCCTGGTGCTTCTCTCTACGATAGCTGCCCCCGGGAGGCACCCTCCAGTGACCCACACCTTTCCTCTGTTCCTCAACTTAAGACAGCCCCTCTCATACTCCCTGCCTCTGCACACAGTTTCTCCTCTGCTGAAATATCTTTTCTTGATTCTTCACCTAAGGAACTCCTACTCATCCTTCAAGACACAAGGCAAGAGTGCCCATTCCCATGATGCCTTTCTTGGCCCATCTTCTTCCCACTGCTCTTGATTCATTGTAGCTCTTGTCATGAGGAATTACAGTTTATCTATCTACACTTCAGTCTCATTCCTCCAGACTGGGGTGCTTAGTGATAACATCTGCCATTGCCTGAGAACATGCCATGTGCTAGGCACGAGGTTAGCCTGTTACTTTTGGAGTCGATGCTCCCAACCCCTGCTGAAGTGAGTGCTGGTTTCATCCCCATTTTACAGATAGGAAAACTGAACTTTGGAGATGTTAGCAAGCTTGTCCACCCTGTCTGCCTGGTGTGAAAGGTCTCCTTGAAGTCAGAGGTCACATCTTATTCCTCTTTCTCTCACCAGCACCGCATTAGATCCATGATAGGTACTAAAAAAGGGGGCGGTGTATAAAATTCAGTTATACAAGATGAATGTTCTGGAGATCTGCTGTATCACATCATGCTTGTAGTTTATGGTACTGTATTGTACACTTAAAATTTTGTTAAGACAGTAGATCTCATGTTAAGTGTTCTTACCACAGTTTTTTTAAATCCTCGAGAGAAAGGAAGGGAGGGTGGGTGGAGGGGTGGCAGGTAGCAGAGACAGTGTAGCATCAGGCACACACGAGCCTTGGTCACTGAATAATAAGCCACAGTCAGCCTATCAGCTCCCACAGCTCAGTGCCTGGGGCTGCTTCTGAGAATAGAGGGGAGGCGTCTGAGCCCAGTATGCAGGGAGGTAAGGAGAAATCAGGAGACCAGTCTCATTACTATTCACCCCAAGGTGAACGCAAGGAGGAAAAGTAATCAAAGGAGAGGAGTAATCAAAGTCTGACACCCAGTCTGTTGACTGCCCCCAGGGGATTGTCACCTGGTTTGTAGGCCAAACAAGTGCACAATACCACCCTGCCCCGGCCCAGGCAAGCATCTTCCCACTGCTAATCAGTATCAGCATCACCATCAGATATGCCCTAAATGGAGCCCATCCAGGAATGCTCTCCATTTGGGAAGTTCTGGACCCTGAGGCCAGAGTCCTGAGAACCTACGTTGAGTTCAACTCTGAACTCTCTGAGCTCAGGGTTGAATCTTTGGATAAAGAGGCTAATGAAGATTTTCTTAGAAGGAGAAGCAAACTTGGAGGTTCCAGCTTCACGGCCTGCAACAGACAAGGGGTGACCCCTATGGTTTTCCACTGACAGGTGGGCACTGGACTGACAGGTGAAATACCTATGACTTGTGGTCCACATCACCCTGTGCTGGAGTCCCTGACCCTTCTATCCAGGGCAGGGGTGGAGGGGACGCAGTACTTACCCGTGCTGTGTCCTGTTTCCTCCACTGACTGCTTGATCCAGTCACGGGTTTGGTTGATGTGAAATAACTTCAGGTCCTCTTCATCTAAGGCAATGTCTCCCCAAAAGACAGCTGGGAAGAAAAAACAGAAATGGATCAATTTAAGCTGGAGATCAAAGAATGAATTTACTAGTGGCCCAGAGGGTATTGGAAACTGAGTAGTAAACTCTAGAAAAGATAGTCCATCCAATCAAATTTCTTCCTGAGCCTAAGAGATAAGACTGGTAGAAAAAGAACAACAGATAATAAATCTGTGCATCAAAGCCACAGGGCTGGGGACAATCACAATAAAGATCAAAGGCCTAGGTCTGTAAGGTATTTTGAAAGGTCACCCTGTCTTACTGTCACTGTAGGCAGCTGTGGGCAAAACCACCACACAAAGACATCTGTTTCTCCCTTCTTCAGAGTTTTCAGGATATATTTTTTAAAAAGCATAATATAATAAATGATACTAATGTTCACAATATTTGCTTCCCTTCCCTGGGAAGAGATTCTATTTCCTTTCCCCATTGATGTCAGGATTGGCCACTTCACCTGTTCTGGCTAATCAAATGTGAGAAGGAGCTTTAAGAGTTAGTGTATGATTCACCATGTCCTCGTTCCCTCTCCCAGAGGACAAGCAGTGGCTCAGATAGGGGTGACTCTAAAACCCTAAGTTCTGGAGTAAATATGATATGGAGCAGAGGGGTGGCTGAATAGGATGGATATGTAACATGAGTGAGGAAAATAAAAACCATTATTTTTATAAGTACCTGAGATTTGGGGCTATTTGTTACTGCAGCACAACCTCTTTATCCTGACTAACACAGAAATTGCTATCAGAAGAGGTATGTTTCTTGGTGACAAAAATCCATTGTCTTTGGGCCAGGTAGTGGGTATCAAGGAAACTATTACTGAAGGCTGGAAGAAGGCAATCAATATTACACAGTGATGAAGCATTTGGTAAAACTATTGCCTGCATTAACTTGGAAGGCAGATGATGAACTAAATGAGCTTATGGCTTTAAGTGAAGAGATGGGGAGTCAGAATGTCAATAGCACATCTTGGTTACCATTAGCTGTGTTTGACAAGATACTACAAGAAAGATAAGGGCTTTAAAAAGAACTGGGCATGGAGGCATCATGCTCCGTGATTTCAAACTATATTACAAAGTGGTAAAAATTAAAACAGTATGGTATTGGCATAAAAACAGATACATTGATCAATGGAACCAAATAGAGAGCCCAGAAATAAACCCATGCTTATATGGTCAATTAATTTATGACAGAGAAGCCAAAAATATACAATGGGGAAAGGACAGTCTCTTCAATAAATGATGCTAAGAAAATTGGAGCCACATACAAAAGAAAGAAACTGGACCACTATCTTATACCATACACAAAAATTAACTCAAAATGGATTAAAGACTTGGACATAAGACCGGAAATCATAAAACTGCTAGAAGAAAACATAGGCAGTAAGCTCCTTGACATAAGTCTTGACAATGATTTTTTTGAATATGACATAGAAAAGCAAAAGTAACAAAATCAAAAATAAATAGGTGAGGACTTCCCTGGTGGTGCAGTGGTTGAGAGTCCATCTGCCAATGCAGGGGACACAGGTTCGAGCCCTGCTCTGGGAAGATCCCACATGCCACGGAGCAACTAAGCCCATGTGCCACAACTACTGAGCCTGCCCTCTAGAGACCGCGAGCCACAACTACTGAGCCCACGTGCCACAACTACTGAAGCCCGTGCGCCTAGAGCCTGTGCTCTGCAACAAGAGAAGCCACCGTGATGAGAAGCCCGCACACCACGACTAAGAGTAGCCCCCGCTCGCCGCAACTAGAGAAAGCCCACGCGCAGCAACGAAGACCCAATACAACCAAAAATAAATAAATAAAATAAAAATAAAATAAAAATTTAAATAAATAAATAAATAAGTGAGACTATATCAAACTAAAAGTCTTCTGCATTGAGAGGAAACCATCAACAAAAATGAAAAGGCAACCTACTGAATGGGAGAAATTATTTGCAAACCATATTCTGATAAGGGGTTAATATCTAAAATATATAAAGAACTCATACAACTCAATAGCAAAAAAACAAACAATCCAATTAAAAAATGAGCAGAAGACCTGAAGACACATTTTTTCCAAAGACATACAGATGACCAATAGGTACATGAAAAGAGGCTCTACATCATTAATCATCAGGGAAATGCAAAACCACAGTGAAATATCGTCTCATACCTGTTAGAATGGCTGTTATCAAAATGACTAGAAAAGCAAGCGTTGGCAAAGTTGTGGAGAAAAAGAAATCCTTGTGCACTGTTGGTGGGAATGTAAATTGGTGCGGCCACTATAGAAAACAGAATGGCGGTTTCTCAAAAAATGAAAAATAGAACTATCATGTGATCCAGCAGTTCCACTTCTGAGTACTTATCTAAAGAAAATGAAAACACTAATTTGAAGCAAAATCTGTACCCCCATGTTCATTGCAGCATTATTTACAATAGCCAAGACATGGAAACAATGTAAAGTGTCCATATTATTCAGCCATAAAAAACCCAAAACCTTGCCATTTGCAACAACATGGATGAATGTCGAGGGCATTATACTAAGTAAAATATGTGTATCTATATCTATATCTATATAGATATTTCATATATATATGAAATAGGTGAAGAGAAATAGGTGGAAGAAATAGGTGAACTCCTTTTGTTTTATTGTTGTTGTTGTTGTTTAAATAAATTGAATTTAAAAAAAAAGAATTGAGCAATTTATAGTGGGAATGAAAAGGAATGGAGAGAGTCCAGAAATTCAGGGACTTGAGGAGTCAGAAGAGCCAAACTATTCTCATTGCTAAACAGTAAAACAAAAACTGAGAAGGCCTTTGAGTAACAAAGACTGATTAAAACTCAGGCTTATGGTGTAGAGAATTGGGAAACCTCATACCTTGCTAGTAGGGATGTAAAATGGTATACTACCTAGGGAAAGCTACTTGGCATTTTCCTAAAAAGTTAAACTTATCACAAGACCCAGCAATTTCACTCCTAGAGATCTTCCCAAAAGAAATGAAAACATAGGTCCACACAAAGACATATACTCAAATGTTAATAGCAGGCTTATTAATGATTGCCCCAAACTTGAACACAACTTAAACGTCTATCAACTGTTGAATGGATAAACAAAATATGATCTCTCTATACAATGGAAAACCACCTAGCAATTAAAAAGAGCAAACTACTGACACACGCTACAACACGTATGAATCTCAAAAACATCATGCTAAGTGAAAAAAGCAAGATGCAGAAGACTACATATTATATGATTCCATTTATATGAAACGTCTAGAAAGGCAAGTTTATAGAGCTAGAAAGGTTAGTGACTGCCTATGGCTGAGGGTGGGAATGAGAATTGATTATAAGTGGCCATGAAGGAACTTTTCCAGGTGGTAGAAATGTTCTAAAACTGGATTGTGGTGATGGTTGCACAACTTCAAGTTTGCTTAAATCTTTGAAATGTACACTTATTTTCACCTTGTTGAAATGTGTAACAAAGCTGGCTCAGCCAAAGATGGTTTCCAGCTGCCGGTCCTGAGCCCCTCCCACCTTCCTGAAGACTTAGCACAAGTTCACAATACAGTGCCATCTCTTCCTCAAAGAAAAAACGTCTGTGTCAATGATGGTATTCACAGTGGTAGATAATCAGGAACACTTCTCACATTCTGAGAGCAGAAAGAGAAGCAAGAGGGCAGATGGAGAAGGGAGTAGATTAACAGGACCTGGGAAGACTCCAACAAGCCAAGGAAGTGCTCAAACGTTTGTGCTCATGTATTCCCAAATAATTTTTAAAAACCACATATCCTTATGTATATTGTGAGCCTGACATTTATGATTTTTCACCGTGAGTTTAAATGTATCTTTTATTTTGTTCATAAGAAGTGAAAAAAATAGTAAACATTTTATAAGATGAGGATTGACTGTAACTGTAATAAATGTTTCATGATGTGATTTGGTAAAATAGATTTAACCAACTTATTGAATAACACATGCTGCATCAGAAAGAAAACAAGGAATTATTCATCTTGGGTTTTATCCACATATCATGAAATATTAGAAGTCCAGAAAACATTTCAGTTATACTTAAAAGAATCACTGTCATTAACTTACTCTATTTCAGTTGTTCTGAATTCAAAATATTCCACTAAGCACCAAGCATCCCCCGTAACAGAAATTCATACAGATAGGAAAAGACAGGAGAAAGCCAGGTCTAGATGCCTTGACTCATCATCAAAGAAGGCTGGTCTGTGACTGATCATTTCTCGTTTTCCCTTTAGCGCTCAGAGGTTTTTGTACCCCAGCCGATGCACACAGTGGGATTCAGGATGAGTGACAAGTGAGGCTCTCTTCTGTAAAGTGGGGTAAGGATCACCATGACCAGGGCATCCTCCAGTAGTTTGAATAGAATCTTATAGAATAGAATCTTATAATAGAATCATATAGAATCTTATATGGAAGCACCCCTTGGTAAGTCTCTGGTGTCCCTGCACACATCAGTTTGCAAACCAGAGCGTGACAGAGGTCAGGGCAAGGGAGCATAGGGCTGCTCTTCAGCAACTGCTTCCTAAGTCAGAGGGCTGCTGAGAATTCTACTCTTCTTGCACTGTCCCCAGGGCACCTTGGTCTCCATCTGCTTTCGAGCACTTCAATGCCCAGCACTCGGGCGTCCTCTTGACCTCAAAAGGCAGTAGCCCCAGGCTGATTCCCATGCAAGGAATTCTTCCTGAAGGCACTTCCTGCCTGCAACTTTTGTATTGTTCACCAGTGGAGGCAGGTTGATTAAAAGCATGTGCTTTAGAGCCAGAGGGATCCTGGGTTCAAATCCCATTATTGCCATTTAATAGCTGTGTGACCTTCGGCAAATCACTTGACTTCTCTGAGCCTTCTCCCCAACATCAGGCTTCAAACCAGAGTGACTGGCAGCCCAGAACAGAGGTCCAGAATCAGGATGCCATCTCCAGTCCTACCCCGATCCCGTTCCATAGACAGGAGCATGTTGTGCAGGAGGCTGAGCGATTTGTTCACAATCACTTACCAAGGAATTTGGCAAAGGCGAGACTCAAGTCCAAGACAATTCTCATTATGCTCTGGTCTAACCTAGCAGAGTAGAATCTGTCCACACACAACTGGGAGCCAGGGGTGAAAACCCCAACACCAAAGGTGCTTTGGATATTCTAAATAAGCCTGAGGCAACAGTGGGGAGTCGCCACCCCAGACTCCCACCACAACGTGCTCTTCCTAACATAGTTGCTTCAAGGATCTCAACCAATGCCTTGTAGGAGAACTCAAGAATGATCAGGAGTCAGCTTGGAGGCAGGTGGTGTCACTCTGGGATTCCCCGGAGGTCACAACTCCATGTCAACGCAATACCTACTATGGCTCTATGGCTCCTCTTCCGGGAAAAGGCACAATAAAGAGCAGACTGAGGAAGGAAGGCAGGAAGGAAGCATTTCTTGAGCCAAGCACACAGGAAGGGCTCTGTTTGCAACCTAAGACATGGCATGGATGCCACCAGAGCCTCCAGCCAGGCTCACATCCCAAGAGATGGGCTCCATCTGCACTGCAGGGACTTTGAGGGCTACATCCATGGAGTTACGGAGAGAGCGCATTTCTGAAACAGCCTCCCCTCTCAGCTAGAGAAAGCCTTTGTCTCCTGTTTTCTTCCAAGATAGTTCTTGCTGGCCTCTCCTGAATGTCCTGGAGGGTTGTTCCAGAAGGGTCACAGGACATTCTACCCCTCCTGAGCTGTCCTGAGTCATGAGGCCACACTCTCGAAAACAGCCATTCTACTCCAACTTCTCCTATGTGATCTCGTCACAACCGAAGTTAATTAACTTCTATCTGTGCAGTTTCATGAAGGCAAGGACTGTGTCTGCCGGCCCCATAGGTCCATTCTCAGCACAGTCGGGGTGCAGGAAATATCTGTTGAATGAAGGCCTTGAGGAAGCTTCAGAGAACTGTCTTCTGCCCTGAGTCTCTCCACTCTAAGATGGAATCTGAGACCCAGCAGAGCTTCTAGACCCTTCTTTAAAGGTTATTTACACCCGAAATAGAAAGAAGTGCACATTCTCCTGTAGGGATTGTCACTGTGTCTCAGTCCAACAAGCCGAGGCCATGTCAGGAAATGAGGACAGGCCATTAGCTCTTAACCCCATGGGAGATAGTCACCAGGCCACTCTCAAGACTAGAAAAAAGTATTATGCACAAAAATCAGGTTGAATAACTGCCCTGGCTGGGAAGCCACCATAAAACCAGGACCCAAGGTACCACTAGAAGGTCTATTAATGTAGGCAAAGATTTTTGCCAACTTTTTTGGCTACAGTATCCCTGTAATGCCCAGAACAATGTCTGGCATTGAGAATATGCTCAGGAGATATTTATTGATAAATTAATGAAAGGAAATGAAAATTAGTAAAAATATGTATTGACAAATTAATAGAAATTAATTCTATTGATGTGAGTTCAATCCCCAAAGCAAGGTCAGATTACTTCCCAGCCACCTGCCTGGGAAGTAACCATGTATCCTTCCTTTTGAGATGACGGGAATGTCTGAAAACATTAAACTGGTGAATTTTCAATACAGAGTGAGTCTTGTTTCCTGCATGCATCCTGCCACTGTGGCCCCAGTGAGGGAAGAAGGTTGAAAGCTACTTCAGGGAAGGAGCTGGATATGACGCAGGGGAGTCCCCATCAGACAGAAGGGGGAGTAGGAGGAAGCCCTCCACGTCAGAGGACAGGAGCGGGACATGTGGTGGGAGAGAGCCTGGGCACATAAGGCTCTTAGCCAACTCCCCAGGGCATAGCCCAGTGAGGCTCAAGTCTGGGAGAAGCTGCCCATCCACCACACACAGGGGCAATGGGACAGCATGAGTAGAGGGGAGTGTCCAGAGACGTGGGCCCAGGGTGCTCCCAAATCTGGCCCCCAGCACCTGGTGTCTGGGGCTCTGGGTGCTCCCACATGCCTAGGGAGGATGCAGAGATGCCGAGAGGGTCAGTGGACCAGCAGAGCCCTGAGGTCAGGGTGAAAAGCCACAGAGGGGGATTTATAGCCAGAGCCAAAGGGTCAAGAGTACAGGCTTCACCAGCAGAGACCAGCATGTCAGGCTGAAGTGCTACAGCTGAGCAGATACTCCTCAGTATTTT
Source organism: Physeter macrocephalus (assembly GCF_002837175.3). NCBI lineage: Eukaryota > Metazoa > Chordata > Mammalia > Artiodactyla > Physeteridae > Physeter > Physeter macrocephalus. The sequence continues at coordinate 53,791,778 of NC_041233.1, forward strand.
ATTTTATTTTAATTAATTTAAATTTAAACTGCCACATGTGGCTAAGCGCTATAAGTATACAATGTAAATAATATAAAATAAAATTTTATATAAAGTACAGCAATATAGTATAAATAATATAAAATAAAATAATAAATTCTGTTTAAAATAGCAGCAAAAAGCATCAAATATCTGGGAAAAACCTTGACACAAAAAGTAGTACTATGTTGACATTGTAAAATTCTACTAAAAGCTATAAAAAGTGACAGGAAAGGAAAGACATACTCTGCCTTTCTCTGAAATGTTCTTTCCAAATTAATGTATAGGTTTAATACATTTTAATCAAAACCTCAATAATTTTTTTATTATTGACAAAATGATATTAAACTTCATCTGCATAATTAGGTGATAACAGTCAAGAAGAAGAGTACCAGAGGAAGGCTGGTCTCGTCTGATATCAAAATATGTTATAAAGCTTCAACAACCCTGCAACATGGGGTAGTCTGGAAGCAATCCCTAGTCTATATAAGAAAATTCATTTATGACAAAAGAGGTCTCACAAATTTGTGGAAAGAGGGGGACTAATCAATGAATCACGTTGAGACAATAGGTTAGCTCTTTGAGGAAAAATCAAGTTGGCTTTGAACCTCACACTATACACCAAAATAAATCACAAATAAATAAAAAATTTAAAAATTAAATCCTTACGGCTACCAGGGGGTACGGAGGGGAGGAATAAACTGGGAGATTGGGATTGACATATACACACTACTATATATAAATAGATAACTAATAAGGACCTACTGTATTGCACAGGAAACTCTACTCAGTTCTCTGTAATGGCCTATATGGGAAAAGAATCTAAAAAAGAGTGGATATATGTATATGTATAACTGATTTCACTTTGCTGTATAGTAGAAACTAACACAACACTGTAAATCAGCTATACTCCAGTAAAAATTAATTAATAAAAAAAACCATAGTCTAACTAAAAAAATAAATAAATAAAAATAAAAGTAAAATCGACGTATTGGTTGAACAGTACTTAGGATCTAATGAGCCAAGTCTATACATTCAAAACACAGAGCTACTGAATTGTTACCAAAAGGCAAAACATGTCAGCCTCCTAAGAGAAGACTCTCGAAGGAAGGACTCCTACCACCCGGCTAACTTTCTTCTTCTACCACCACCGACCCGTGGCTACTCAAAGTGTAATCTCTAGACGGGCAGCATTGACCTCATCTTGAAGCTTGATAGAAACACCCACTCCCAGGGCCCACCCCAGAGCTGCTGAATCGGAAGCTGCATGTTAACAAGATCCCCAGGCAGGACGTGTGCACAGAGAAGTCTGAGAAGCACTGACTCAAGGCACCAGGGGCTTTGCCTCCAGCAACCACGCCCCCGTGGTCCCAGGCTCCCCTGCACCTCTCTATGCCTGTCATGGCTGCCACAAAGAGGTCAAGCAGGGTAATTCTTCACAGAAATGTAGACCTTGAATGGATAGGCCATAGGAAAGATCTAAAAGGCACACCAATGGAAATGCCATCTGCTCCAGTCTTGGCTGACCCCACTGGACCTCCAACCTGCAATTCAGGGAGTTGTCACCTGGTGGTAGTGTTTTGTTATGAAGCTCTGGATAGTGACTATTTCAGGAATAGATTATGAGATACAATAGGAAAACTGCTTTTCGGAAATCAAAAACAGAAACCTTTAAAGTAGTCAAATAAAATTTTAAAGCTATTATATAATAAATTTAAAAATATAAAAGGAGACAATTTAAAGAAATACTTTCGAATGATATATAATCAAAGATGTGCTGATATTTAACAATTGCCTGGGTGAGGAGAGAGCCTTAATTTGTAGCGTTTGCTCATTTCCCTGGTGTAAATACTCCCACTGAGGCTGACTTCAAGATCACAAAACATGGAGATGGAGAATATGTGTACACTCGGCTCTCACAAGCAGGTAACAGCCAGCTCTAGCACACTACTGTAATAACAGTAAATATCTGTAAAGTCAGTTTCTAAAGTTATGTCATGTTCCCCATCTGATTCCATAAGCCTGATTCTCGAGGCTGCAAAAGATGACCTAATCCTTGCAGGGTAAGGCCCATCACTGCAGCTCCCATCTCGGGGTCTCCACAGCACAGCATCTTGCCCAAAGCAAACAGCCAAAGCAAGTAGCACCCTGTCCCAGGGATCAGGATAAATGCCTTCTATACATTAACCTCAAAGGAAGGCCCAGAGAGGAGTAGGAATTGGCCAAGCTCGTGTAGGCAGGATGAGGTTTCATGGGTGTTCTAAGTCAAGAAAGGCCTTCCTGATTCCCAAATCACAGCCTTCCTCCACCAAGCCAACTTTTCCCAAAGTTTCACATTCTAAGAAGTTAATAAGAAATGCTATTGTAACTGAGCAGGACCCTATGAGGTCTTCCCAGAACAGACCTCCACCCATGTCCTCCACCCACCTTTTCTCTGTAGAAAAACTTTAGTCAAAGAATAAATTTAATCAGAGAAGTGAGAAAATGAAGAAAGAAAGGAAAACAGTCAAGTAAGACAAAATAATAATACTTTAGCCGTTAAACAAAGTCAAGGACCTTTAGTTCTTCCTCAAGGACTACAGATACTATTCTGAGCCGTGTCCTTTGAGCTGTTTTGCAGATACTGAAACCCCCCGCCAGGTGGAAGAAGTTAACTGTAGGCTGCCCACAAGCCCGCAGACCCCCGACCCGTTGGAAACAGGCGGTTGATGATGCGGACTCCCAATTACCTCACCACCAACCAATCAGACGAATGCCCACGAGCTGATCACGCCCTGCTCCTTGAACGTTATAAGATTCCTCACTACCCCCTCCAGGGTGGGACACACAATCTTGAGCGCATTAGCCCCCTGTGGCCCCCTCTGCCTGGCAAAGCAATAAAGCTTTTTTTAAAATTTTATTTTTATTGAAGTATAGTTGAATTACAATTTCGTGTTAATTACTGCTGCACAGCAAAGTGACTCAGTATGCTATATATACATTCTTTTTCATATTCTTTTCCATTATGGTTTATGACAGGATATTGAATATAGTTCCCTGTGCTATGCAGTAGGACCTTGTTGTTTATCCATTCTATATATACCAGTTTGCAGCTGCTCATCCCAAACTCCCAATCCAACCCTCTCCCACTCCCTTCCCCCTTGGCAACCACCAGACTATTCTCTATGTCCCTGATTCTGTTTCTGTTTCATAGATAGGTTCATTTTTTTGGGCCACTTGGCACAGCTTGTGGGATCTTAGTTCCCTGACCAGGGATCAAACCCAGGTCCCCAGCAGTGAACCGCTTTTCTTTACTGCAGTACTTCTCAGAGCCTTTACAATCCTAACAAACATCACAACTCTCCAAGAGAAAGAGAATGCAGCATTTGCCAATGTGGTTGCCCTGGAATTTCTTTTCACTGAATCTTCTGTCCTAAGAAACACCTTTTAGAGACTGCTGCAATGCTCAGCAATCTTCCCAGGACTAGAAGGGGCCCTACTGGTCATTGGGTCCAAACTACCACGTGATGCCTGAGTGGCCTCTTCTCACACCCCTCCGTTGACAGGGAGCTCACGCCCTTCCAACACATCCCCCTTTATCTTGAAACAGCTCTCTCTGTTTCTTCCAAATCTGGTGTTTTAATTCTTCTCTCAGGACCAAGGCACTGAAAAGGAAGGGACTGATACTTCTTGAGCACCAGACACATGCTAGGCTCTCCACACTCTTCTAACCCTCAAGACGGCAACTCTGTGCAATAACCATCATGATGCTTTTTTTTTCTGATGAGAAAAGTAGGCTCAGAGAGATTAGGCAACTTGCTTTAGGCCACCTCTCAGTTCTAACTCCCAACTGCCATGCGTGTTTGCCTTGAAGTAACCCCTGCTGCTCAGGCAGGGATAGAAAGAGGGACTAACTCAGTCTTGGGGGTGGATCAGGGAAGGCCTTGCAGAGTGGGTGACACTTGAGTAGGAAGGTGACGTGTGAGCAGAAGTCTGGCAAGTGGATAACAAGAAAAAGGGCATGCTGGTCAATGAGATGGCATGTGCAAAGGCCCTGAGGGGAGAAACAGTGAGGCACTGTCAGGCAGGAGCAGAAGGGACCTGGTGAGGGGCCCTGGCTAAAGTGGGGTCCCAGTCACGTGGACCATCAATGATAGTGAGGCAGGAGGTGAGGCTGCAGGAACCGAGAGGCTGGGCAGGGGCAAAAGGAAGTCTCAGACACAAGGAACAAAATTCCAGGGTTATTAGAGCACCCAAGGTGGAGCTGGGCACAAGGAGTCCCTCACTCGGGTGCAGCACTTCACAGTTTGTATCCCCTCCACACACACATTCTTCCCCACCCCACCCCACCCCAGCACCCTGCTCAGGGCCTGGCAAGGACCTTCAGTTCTGGGACCTTCCATTTTCGTAAATGAGCCAGTGAGTGAATAAGTGCTCCTCACCAAAGTCCTAGGGGAAGGCAAGGCAAAGACGGTCAGCCCCATTTCATGCGGGAAAGCCAGGCTCAGGGAAGTTCACGACCAGCCTATTAACTTACAACTGTGAGAAGGGGGCGGGGCTTGAGGGCAGACCTCTTGGCTCTAAACTTGGAGCCCAGTTCACTGCCTCACAGAGGACCCTGTTTCTAGAACTGGGATTCAAGGTGGGGCCTGATCTCATGGTCAGCGGTAAGAGCTCTGTTCCCAGATGAGCTGCTGGCCTGTCCAAGACCAGACAGTCGAGTGGGGGTGACTGGAGGGGACAGAGGACAGGAGGGGTTGGCCAGAGGGTCCTTAACAACCCTCCCCCCAACGCCCCCTGAGATCCAGAGAGTCTCGAGGGGGGATTCTGGGGATTTTAAGTGGCCCCTGGCTTGGGGCCTGCAGAGCTGCGAAGTCTGTGAGCCAGGCAGAAGCCCAGCCAGTCAGAGGGAGACCCCTTCAACTCTACTGTCACCTTCTGTTACCAGCCACACCCTCCCCAAGACTGTTTCCTGGCACCCAGAGAGCGGGAGGCCCAGGAAGGGCTGCCACGGCTGGAAGATAACTCCCCCCCTCACCCCCTGCAGACTTCCAGTCCGTCCCAGCCACAGGCCCTGCCCTACCCCAGGGCTCACTTCAAAACCAACAGAGTCCTAGATTTATCCTGCAGGGGTGACCTCCAGCAGGTACTAACCTGGCCTCATCTCACCTCACCTCCACCAACCAGGCCGGTCCCTGATTTTCATTTCTACACTACAGCCTGGCCTTGCAGGTTTATTTTTCAATTAGTTTCCCACTTATGGGCCTAATCACAAATGTTCCACAGTACAGCTGCATCTTGGGACATGAAAGGCCAGAGTTAAAGCAGTATGGAATCACAGGCATGGTCTACACTGGGAAGAGGGCGCTTGGATGCTGCATGTGACACTGGGTGGACCACTTTTCCCTTTGGTGTCATCTTTTTCACCCATACATTGAGAAAGCTGAACCAGCTCAGGGATTCTCAAGGCGGGGCCACAGACCACTTTGTTAGACGTGTCTAAGGAGTGTTGAAACACAGATCCCAGGCCCCATCCACATCTACGGAATCAGACTCTCCAGGCACAGGGCCCAGGAATATGCATGTTAAGTTCATATCCCACCCACCCCCACAGGTGACTCACGGTCACTGAAGTTTGGAGACCAATGGAGGTGATGTCTCGAGGTCCCTCTAGCTCTAATGTTTGGTTTCTACAATGTCTATTAGAGAAGCGTAAGGCATCCACCCAGGGATTGCCATTTGGCCATCCCAATAACAAGCTGCTCAGGAAGGACCTTGCTAATGTTCCAGAAGATAGTCACCTAGAGAGAAGCTGAGATTACCGGAGGCACTAAATCTGGAGCCTTCGAACCATTGGAATTCCTCTCAGGAAACAGGGAGGGGCCAGAGGCAGAGAGAGTTACAGGGAAATCCTACCCAGAGACACATTTAGTTCACTTCAAGTTTCCAGCAGAGGGATTTAACAGGTTTAAAGCAGTTTTCTGTGAATCTTTGTCAAGGGAGTATATGTACAAACAAACAGGGAGGGTTTTTTTTTTTAATGAAAAGTTAATCGGCTTAAAGTGTGCAACTAAATAAGCAAAGCTTACATTAAAGTGACCCACAGAGAAAGGACCCCATGGAAAGAAAGTTCTAGGAAATACAATATGGCCTCTATGTTCTTTTGTAGTTTCACGCTATAAATATTCATGGGGCAGTGTTAATGGGGTCCACAGCTCTATGCAACCACAATAGTTTTTTTGTTTATTCTCAGGACCATGAACTTTGAAACCATGAACCTAAATTTCAGGACTCTGCATTCAGGCGTGTTTGCAGAGCAGGAGGCGAGAGGTACAGGCTTGAGGAGGACAGAGAAGAGGAAACAGGGCGAGATGTGACTCATGCCTCCTGGATCTTTATTTTATTTTTTTTTCTTTTTTGCGGTACAGGGGCCTCTCACTGTTGTGGCCTCTCCCGTTGCGGAGCACAGGCTCCGGACACGCAGGCTCAGCGGCCATGGCTCACGGGTCCAGCCGCTCCGCGGCATGTGGGATCTTCCCGGACCGGGGCATGAACCCGTGTCCCCTGCATCGGCAGGCGGGCTCTCAACCACTGCGCCACCAGGGAAGCCCATGCCTCCTGGATCTTTTGGTTGAGATTAAAGAGGAGAATCTGTTTAGTATGGGAGACCTCCGTCTCCAGGGTCTCCTGCTGCTCCAGCCTGGGGAAATGGCCTTCACAGGCATGGAGGGCTTAGTTACTCAAGCGTATGGCAGAGAGGGGTGGGCAGCTGGAAATAGTTTAATTGGATCAAACAGACTTTTTGCAAGTTCTACATTGAAGACTTAAAAAAACCCCAAACTAGTTTGAATCATGGCATTTCTAAGATGGAGAGAGTTTAAACGTCACCTAAGCCATGTCCTTGCTTTCCACATAAGGAAACTAAGGTCCAGGAAGCTTAACTGACTTGCTCAAAATATCACATCTAGAAGCCACATCTGCTGACTCGAAGCCAGTGATGGCAAATATGAGACAAACCCCTCTTAGCCCCTCTGTCTCAGGGCAAATATCCTTCATTGATCCCAGCCTTCCTGTCCACCGAACCTGGACACAGCCTCCAAATCCATCTCAACACAGTCTACAGAGGGCCAGCACAAATGGATAGAAATGGCAGATGAATTGGGACCTACCTGCCATCTATGCCCTAAACCATGCTGGCAATGTCCATGACCCATTGGCCATTTGTTCCAGCTAGGAGTTTTCTATTCAAAGCCACTTAAAGTCTGAACTCAGGGGTCTGAGCGTGCACACCAGAAAAGTAGCAGGACCTGAAAGTCCATAGGACTTTCCATGTTAAAAGTCAATCCTGAAAAGGTGCTCAGTATGGCTAATTATTAGAGAAATGCACATCAAAATCACAATGAGGTATCACCTCACACAGGTCAGAATGGCTATCGGCAAAAAGTCTACAAATAACAAATGTTTGAGAAGATGTGGAGAAAAGGGAACCCTTGTATACCATATGACCCAGCAATTCCATTTCTGGTGGAAATGAAAACACTAATTCAAAAAGATACATGCAGCACAATGTTTGTAGCAGCACTATTTACAATAGCCAAGATATGGAAGCAACCCAAGTCCCTATCAACAGATGACTGGATTAAGATGATATTCATATATATGTATTATATATATATGTGTATATATATATATGTAGATAATATTACTCAGCCATAAAAAAGAATGAAACACTGTCATTAGCAGCAATGTGGATAGACCTAGAGAATATTATGCTTAGTGAAATATGTCAGACAGAGAAAGACAAATACTATATGATATCACTTAATATGTGAAATCTAAAAAATAGTACAAACGAATGTATGTACAAAACACAAACAGACTTACAGATATTTAAAACAAACTTGTGGTTACCAAAGGGGAGAGGAAGGGGGAGGGACAAATTAGGGGTATGGGATTAATAGACACAAACTACTATATATAAAATAGATAGGCAACAAGGATATACTGTATAGCATAGGGAATTATACCCATTATCTTGTAATAACCTATAATGAATATAATCTGCAAAAAAACCTGAATCACTGTGCTGAAAATAACACAATATTGTAAATCAACTATACTTCAATTAAAAATTTTTAATTGAAGTATTGAAAAATTAAATTGAAAAATTGAAAAAAATTTCAATTAAAAAAAAATTTTTTTAAGGTCAATCAGGACCTAGGAGAGCACCACACACAGATGGGTACCATAGAGCAACTGGGCTCTGAAAGCTGATTCCATCTCAAGAGAACACCTAGTCCTGCCTTCTACCTTGACGGGCATCATCCTCCTTTACAGAGGAGCCAAGAGGCCACCTTGCTCAAGGCAGACATCACCTCCTGTCTCGCCTCTTCATCTACAGTACAATAAGGTTGCACCAATGCATTTCAGAGCCATGCTGCAGCTTGGCTTTCCAAGCAGGACTCACTTGGTTTAAGAAATACCTACCTGCTCAGCTACTTCCCCAGAAAAAAAGATTCTCTACCAGACTAGCATGAGCAGGTAGGCCATATTTGCAAGGCCAGGTAAGTTTTACAGCTCCATATATATTTCATCTCACATGCCCATCCCAATCAATTGGTGATGTTTTCTCTAAGTGCTGTGAGGTGACTTCTTGGACCCTCAGGAAAAGGAGCTGTGATCAATTAGCCATGTCTGACACTGGCCTGGGGAGGGAGTGGCATTGGAGGTGCCACACATGGGCCATTTACAAATGTATGTTGTAAAAATACTAAAAATAGTTCCATCCATGGGAAAGAATATCTGCAGCAAGGCCTGAGCTATGATTCAAGTTATTCTTTTTATACTTACTTTCTACCCTCTCTGCCCTGCTCTGTGCCCAGGAAGGCGGATCCTGTGGACTGCTTCCTCGATGTCTCACTGCTCTCTGGCTTCTGCTTGCATTCAACCAGGAGACCCTGGCAGATCAGAGGGAAGAGGGCAGAGAGCTGCAGGCATTTCGTTCCTGCTTTCTCCCTGCTTTGGTGCTGTATCCAAACTACTATATATAAAATAGATAGGCAACAAGGATATACTATATAGCATAGGGAATTATACCCATTGTCTTATATACTGTCTTATGTACTGTCTTACCTATACTGGAATATAACCTGCAAAAAAACCCTGAATCATTATGTTGTACACCTGAAACTAACACAATATTGAAAATCAACTATACTTCAAGTGACTCAGCCACCTCCCCTCCTGCACAGCTCCAGCTCCTGTAACACAGCTCCCTTCCCATTTCTTCAGCCACAGGGGAGACTTGTTAGTCTCTGGTTGCCTCACACCCTTCTTTGCATCCTAACCCTGTCTCTGTAAGTAGTCCCTTCATGAAGGTCTCTTCATTTGAAACATCTGGGGTAAAGTCTGGTTCCTGCTGGCACCTGGCTTGTACTGCTGTTCTAAGAAAATCCTCCCATTATTTCCATAGCTAAATGGGAAGATGGCATTCTGACTGGTAAACTGAATGGCTACTTTGGCCTAAGATAACACTTTTCACTGCTTAATTCCAGCAGCATATGACTTACTGCTGTCTCACACCTGCTATGTTCCCATAGCCTAAGCTCACATGGCTTCCACTCAGTAACGGAGAAAAGGGAGCAGTTTAGGTTCTAAAAGCCGGAAGCTTCCCAGGCTCTAATTTTGCATCTTATGTGCCTGATTCCAAGGCCAGGTATATCTCATAAGCTCTAATACCTCCACTCTGGAATGATCTCTTGTGGAGCATTAAGTTACCAGTGCAATTAAGCAGGACTCATTCTGAAGACAAAGGCCAATGGAGACCCTAAGTAGTGCAGAGAGTGGAAAGATACACTAGGTGGAGAGTAAAGGAGACCCGGGGTCCACCTCCAGGCATGCCGGCAGCTATCCATGTGAACTTGGACACATTACTGCCCTTTCAGGCCCTCAGGGTTCTCATAGGAAACATGAAAAACAGTATAAATAATTCCAAGGGTAACTTCCAGCTCTAACATTCTAAAAGATTTTACTCTAAAATCTTACCTTGTGTATCTAGTTAACATTCAATAATTGTCATGAGCCTATCATCACTTTGACTAAATTTTCTTCATAAAGTTCCAGCAAGTAGTCTATTGTGGCCAACTTATTGTCCACCAATACCTTTTCTCCCTTCTTCCCCAACAACAGAAACTATGATGTTCAGTTCCAGACCTTCCAGAAGAAATATTTCCCAGAATCCCATGTAGCTATCTGTGGTCATGTGATTAACTTCCAGCCAATGAGATGAAAGCAGATGGCAGATGGCATCTCCTGGGAACCTTCTCTCACATTCTTTGTTCTTTTTCTTTTCCATGCCTTCCATGTCCAGACCGTATTTGTGATGGTTTGAGCTCTGGCTACCACCGTGGACCGTGAGGACAAGGGCCTCAGCCCAGGGAGAGCAGAGGGGCAGGCTGGAAGGAGACTGGACCCTAGAGGGCTTCCTGGAGCAGCGCTGTCATACTGGCCATAGACTGCGGACCTCCAGATTTTGATGTGAGAAAGAAAGAAACTTCTGGCTTGTTTAGGCCAGTGTTCCAGCTATCAATATATTGCCTATCAGCTCTAAATCCACCCTTATTGTCATGCTTTGTGACACAAGCTGGACCCTGGAAACATTTCTCCTTTGTCAGCTGGCACATTAGATTTTGTCAGTAGAGGGCACTAGAGGGACTGCAAGAGTAAGGGAATTCTCTTCCTGCTTCCGGGCCTCATCTTTCTTGCTCCTGTAGAGTGTGGCCACCAGCAGTGTTTGGGAAACCCACTGGCACCCAACTTTCAGAGTTTTGCCCAAACTCCAGTGGGCAATTCCCCACTTGTCAGCCTCTTCCTGTAGCATCTCAACAAACTTCTCCAGCTGTCAGTGGGTCACAGCCACATCCTCTCCTGTGAAGTTACAGCTGGGGAAGGGTGTGTGTGGGGTGACCTCTTCCAAATGTATTCCTTCCCTAGTAGCTGCTCCCTATATCTACTATTCCTGTTTTCTTTAAAGTTCTCTCTACCTCCTTTTGCTAGTTAATAATCCTTTATATTAAATTTTTGAATTATTTCTGAAATTACTGATGTGGTTTGAGTCTCCCAACTGGACCCTGATGGCCACAGCCAATTAACATGGGTTCATTACTAGCAATTTAACCTGATCTTCACTGATAGAGCCATGCAATCATCTCCATGGAACAAGTGAGTGATATGGTACAGAATAAGCTTTCTGCTTTTTAAAACTCTTCTCTGCAAAAATTATTTGTGACAAATGTGTCAGATAAAAGGTTGAAGTCCTAATCTCTAACAGTTCCTACAAAATGTTTAAAAAATGACCACCTAATTAAAAAATGATCATAAGCAGAAAGAAAAAGAGTCCGTAAGTAAGAAGAAAAAAAAGCCCATAAATAGGAAATTCACACAGCAAAATAAATACAAATGGTCAAAATATATTTAAAGATTTTTTTTATGTGGCCATTTTTAAAGTCTTTATTGAATTTGTTACGATATTGCTTCTGTTTTATGTTTTTGTTTTTTGGCCTTGAGGCATGTGGGATCTTAGCTCGCCGACCAGGGATTGAACCCACACCCCCTACATTGGAAGGTGAAGTCTTAATCACTGGACCACCAGGGAAGACCCCAAAATATATTTTTTAAGATTCAAAATTATTTGAAAAAGAAATACAATTACAATTTAAATGCAAATTGAAGAAACTGTAAATTATTTTTCTCTTATCAAACCAACAAAGATTTTAAAAGCTAGAATACAAAAATGTTAATCTTAATGAGAGTGCAAAGGAGTAAAAAAAAAATTTGAAGGGCAATTTGAAAAAAAGAATCAGAAGCCCTAAAAGCATCTATACTTTTGATCCAGCAATTCTATGGGTAGAATTTTTTCTAAAAAAATAATTTAAAACATACACAAAAATCTAGCAATAAGGACTCCAGCATGATTGTTTATAATAGCAAAAGAAATGATTGGGGTAAAAAATCTTTATGTCCAACAATAGAGGATTGATTAAATTAAATTATGGTGCATCTATACCAAACAACATAAATCGATGCCATACAAGTACATGTATTACATAAGCATCTTTATTATCGTGGAAGGAGGTTCATGGTACTAAGTGAAAGTGAAATACAAGCAGGTTCAAAACTATATGTGTAGCATTTTTTAAAAATTACAACCATGCATGAAAAAATTTTGGAAGAATATACAACAAAGTGTTAACAACGGTTACTCCTCGGCCATGGAACTGCCGGAAATTTTTACTCTTGCTTGCTCTCTATATTTTCTAAATGTTCTCCAGGGGATGTATATTAGCTGTATAATTAAGAAAACTGTTTTATGTTAAAAAAAAAATAATCTCCCTTTCCGGCCCATCTCAAGGGCATCCCAATGCTTGCTGAGCATCTCTGGATGAACTCATTTATGTTTCACTAGACTTTGAGGCAGAGCTCAGCTTGGGACCTCTCCCACACACAAAGTCATGATCTCTCCCCCATTTTCCCTTCCTTTCCGTTCCGGAGGCACAAGTCTGGACTTAATGCTCCCAGGCCTAGAACCCCTGGTGGTCCTCCTATTTCCCGCTTCTACAGATCCTAAACATCATTTGTCTTCATCATAACGGTCGTCTGCTCAAAAACCATCAATAGCTCCCCCTTTCTTAAGGGTCATGATTGAAATGTCTCAGCTTGACAGTCACTGTTCCAAGCTTCTTTCAATCTTGCCACTACTATTCTGCAAAGCAAACCGGGTATTCCCAGAGCTCCAGACACATCCAAAGCATTCCTGCTGCCTTGCCTTGACTCATGATGTTTATTCTACCTGAAATGCCTTCCCCTGCATCCCAGTTTCTCCAAATCCTTTCCAGCCTTCCAGGCCAAACTCAGGGCTCACCACCCCCCTTACCAGGAAGTCTTCCTTGACTGTCTTACAGTGACTGATCCCTTTTCCAAATCCCTATAGCATCTCATTTGCTCAGTTTTTCATTTGGCAAATATTGGTTGAGCACCCACCATGTGCCAGGCACTGTGCTGGTGACTGGGAAACCAAATGAGTCTAATTTCTACCCCTTGAAGTTCATTGTCTGATATGGAGACAGACATTGAGCAAATAAAATAGTCACTCCACTACCCAGTTACAGACTGTAAAACGTGCAGGGAAACAAAGGTAATGAGAGATTTAAAAGAAGGGACCTGATTGAGATCAGGCCTGAGAAGGCCTGGCGGGGGAAGGATATGTAAACTGAGGGTCCTAAGTGGGTCTAATTTTGCAAACATGATCAAACGTGCATTTCAAAAAGATCATTCTGCCTGCAACATGGAAAACAGATTTTGGGAGGCAAGGGGGCAGCAGGGAGACGGGTTCAGGTACCATCGCAGTAGCCTACGTGGGAGCCGGTGGGATTTAGACCAAACAGTGGCAGTAAAGATGGAGAGAAGTGGATGGGCTTAAATTTGGAAACAGAATTGGCAGGACTTGGGTTGGACTGCATGAGAAGGGGAGGGAGAGACCCTTATCCAGGATGGCACCGGGTTTCTGGTTGGAGCACCTGGCATCACGACAAGGTGCCACCTGGCACGTACCACCATGAGGCCCAGACCTTAGCGAACCACGGCCGACTCTGAGCCCAGGGGGAGAGGATGGCGAGCCAGTGCCGGCTCAGCGGAAAGGAGAACTGACCCAGGGATGGGAAAAAGAGTTAGGGCAGAAGGTGGCCTGCTCCTGTGGGAAACTGGCTCACGCAGGACTCACATCAACTCAAGGCCAGTAACCCCGGTGGGAGGAAGGGGAGGAGGCTCGGTGCAAATTGCAGGATGAGCCGGGAGATAAGTGGCCCAGCTGGTGGAGCAGGTGAAGACTCGGGGCTGAACATCAACACTCAAGTGCTCACGCAGGCGAGCTTGAGAATATTTATTGGTAATTGACAGAAGTGGTTAGAGGGTGGTGTGATCACAGATAGGTCTGTAACCAATCAAGCAGGAAAGTTCGGTTCCTGTCGTTATGTTTGCATCCGGGCAGAACCGTATTATGAGCGGGCTAAGAGGATACCCTGAGAAACCTGCTTCTATGCATTTGGTTTATCTGTTATCCGCTCCCTGCTTCATGGATGAGAGCCAGCGAGCTGTGGAGCAATAAATTATCACTTGCTGCACGCGCTGGATCCCAAGAGAACTCTCTGCAGAGGGAGAGATAAGCCGACACAGGCCACTGAGAAATTATCACTTACAGGGAAATTCTTAAATGGGGACCAATAACAGGCGTAATCATAATAGCAAGGAGAATAGCTAAAAATTAGTGACTGCTTGCTAAACACTTCTTGTTCACTGCCTCATTCAATCGGCAGACAAACCTAGTTCATGGGTTTTCATATCATTCTCATTTTCTAAATGGAGAAACTGAGGCTCAGAGAGGTTAAGAAACTTAGTCAAAACCACACAGGCAGTGAGGACAGAGGCAGGCTTCAAGCCACGGGCTACCTGATGCCAAAAGTAGTCTCTTAAACAGGATGTTTCACTGCTCTGCTCTGTTACCCAGGCTGCCACTCACCCAAGGCTTCCTTAGGAAACATGGGCCATCGTGGCCCTCTCCCTCTGGGCTGGGGAGAGTGGCTGGACCCATCGTCCTCAACTGGCCTGACACCCTGGCACTGCCCCGGGGCCGTGTGAGAAAGGGATGGGGGAACAGAGAGGGAGAAAGTTGCATTTCAACACCTTGTATAATTCATTTATTCTTCCCTATGCTTTGGGACTAAGAGTACTCTGAAGGCCAGAACTGTCTCATCCTTGTTGGGTTCCTAGCCAAGGACAGAGAAAAAAGTGGGGAGAAGGTGGCGGGCTGTGGTGCTCTGTGGAACAAGTGTACAAATATGACCTTCAGACTGAGCAGCAGGGAGATGCTTGTTGACTGGGGCGTCAGGGATCCAGGAGAGGAGAAGCCATTCCGGGGTTGAAGAGGCAGTGTGCTTCAAGGGGAGAACAGGAGTTTGAGGTGTTTGTCCCACTGCTTACAAGTTCAGTGTCCTGTGTGGGCCCTAGGCCAGCCTCTCCCCTGTACAAGCACCCAGACGTCGTCCTGCAATGCCCACAAGATCATAAGATCTCAGAGCATCTCCCGTGAGTGCCCGGATCATCTCCCGGCTATCTGAGAGACCAATGGAGAGAACAGAAGGAAAGGAGCTTTATAAACAATGCCAAGGCAATGCTGTAACCACTGTGAGAGGTTAATATCATTGTCCTTCCTCTTGAAAAACATGGTGAGGGGTGAGAAGGCAAAGGTTCGGGGACCAATGAAGTTACAGCCTCTCTTCGGATTGCTTGCCTATCTATGGTAGAAGGATGTGCATTGCCATCAAATGCGACGTGGGCCCAAATCCTGCTTGTACCTTGGCTATTTGGACCCTGGAGGAATGCTGCTGGAAAGAGGAGTGGCTAGGAGGAACCACTGGCTGAATGGAGGCTCAGACTCAACACCATTCACACATCTCCAGTCAGGGGCTGGTTTCTCGGGTGGGGCCTGGACATCTGGTTGGCTTGCAGTGTGTGGAACCCCCAGCCTAACACCAAAGAAGCCAGTGAGTGCCATGGCAGATTTGTTTTTAGAGCAAGGTCTCTGGATATAGACGAACTATTGCCATCAGCATCGCTAGGAAACATAAAACTCCGAAATCATCATCTGCTCCGGTTGTTCAGATACTTGGTTTCCTGCTCTTGGAAACCTTGTTGGATTTCTGTGGGATGCTAATAATAAAAACAACAATATTTACTGAATGTTTACCGTGTTCCAGGCACCAAGTGCTTGGTCCATGTTAACTCATCCAACCTTTATAATCACCCTCTGTGGTAGACACTAGTATCCACATTTTATGGGTGAGAAAACTGAGATCCAGAAAGCTTAAGCGGCTGGCTCAGGGCCTCACAGCCATTCAGTGGGAGAGCTAGGATCTGCAGCTCGGCAATTCGCCTCCAGAGTCAGCTCACTCCTCAGCGCTCTCATAGGAACAGAAAGTGATGCTGTTCGTGTAATTCAATTTAATGCGCACGACAGGTTCTTCGGAGGCCACAAAACGACAGCAGTATTTCACATTTATTGAGTGCTTCTATTTGCTCAGCACAGTATCAAGTGCCTTTCATTCAACAGCAGCCTGTGAACTAGGAGTATCTCTTAACTGCATGATGTACATGAGGAAACTGAGACTTTAAAGGCTGCGGGACTCACTCAAGGTCTCACGGCCATAAGTGACAGAGCTGAGAAAGAAAATCCAAGTCAGTCTGACTCCAAAGTTTGGGTACTGAGCCAACAGGCCAGCGAGGAGCTAGGCGTTGAAACAACCATGGCCCCGGGGCCGGGGAGAGTCCTGAGAGAAGCAGCGGTCGGGGGAAGGTCCAGAGCTGACGGGAGGTGCTGCTGGCCTGTCTGCTGCTGGCCTGTCTGCACTCGGCTTCCATCAGGAGCATCTTCCCGCTGAGGAGGCCACGCCCAGGAGATCCCGGGGACAGGGCTGAGGTCTGATTGGCACTTAGCTCCTCAGCACCCACGGCCTGGCAGGCGCCCTGCAGACTAGGGGCTGTCGTAATGGCTCCTCCTCTCCTCTCACTGGGCTGGACAGAGGAGTAAAGGGCACTCCCCCCACCACACACCACACCCAGGAGGGGGTGCAAGACACTGACCGCAGCACGGCTGGGCAGGAGAAAGACGGAAAAACGGGTTCCACTGATATCAGAGGTGCGGACCCACTTGGAGACTTTTGTTTCTCCAGTGTAGAGCTCTGCGATATAGCGTCAGAAGTCAAAAGAGGACCAATGTCGGGCGGAGGGTCTAGGCCTGAGGGTGTGTCTCCAGAGGCAAAATGGGAACCATCCCAGCTGCTTGCCTACTCCAGCTGGGGTGAAGGTCAACGGGCTGGTGTTCTTACTATCCTTCAGCTCTTGGAACATCCTTGCCCAAAAGGGGCTGACGCGTTCCCCTTCTGACCTCCCCTCCCCCAGATGCTGCACCACCTGCACCCCCCAGCATGAGTCATGGTCCTGGCTGGGACCTCTGGGCTCTGTTGGGCACCTGATGGCCACACGTTCTTTGCCTTCTCAGTTAGCCGAATCCTCAGTGTGGGCAGCCTGTGTCTCTCAGCCGACAGTTCCTCAGGAACCAAGACGGTGCGTTTCCTCCCCCAGCCTCTGCCCTGGCCCCGCCTCATCATCACTGACTTTTTCCTTTTTAATCTGTATTGGGCTATAACTCACATACCAAAAAAATTCACCCTTCACTTACTTTTGAGACCCTGTTTACCAATAATTATCAGGTCTGAATTTAAGAATCCCTAACTAAATACACTACATGAAATCACTTGTTCACTTATCACAAAAATTCAAATTCCTCTAGAGCACTTCAACAAGAGTTCAAGAAGTACTTGTGAGCAGCTGCTCTGTGCTCTAGTCACGTACATATCCATCACTGAACTCTTGCCTCATCCAGAAAATGTGTTGAGCACGCGACAAACATTCTATCATTTGACCCTTGCCATGACCCTGAGACGTGAATATTAGTACTTCTCCAGGGAGGGAACTGAGGCTCAGAGAGGTTAAGTAACTTTCTCAAGGTCACGAAGCCTTGCATGGGCAGCAGATTTTGGATCCAGGTCTGTCAAGCGTCAAAGCCCGAGCTCTTCACCACCTCGTGCCCTGCCCCCGGGCACTTCAGGGGTGAAAAATTGGAGACAGAGGTGGACTAGATGCGCCTCCTGCCTGGAGAAGTGGGAAAGATGAACATTTCATTTCCATACAGCCCTGAAATATTTTGACTCCAACAAATCAGCACCTGCCCGAATCAGCAAGGACACCATGACAAGTAGGGATAAAAATAAAGTTGTAAAACTGCCAGCCGCCCTCACCTGGGTGTGGCCCCTGTGGAGAGACAAGGTGCCAGGGAGATGGCAGCTGCTCCCGCTCTGGGGACAGGCTGTGCCAGGGAGACGGCCTTCCAGGAGGTGCCATGGAAGCCTCACATCTGTACAGAAGACTCCAGGGCACCTGCCCCTGCCATGAAGGATGGAAACTCTGGGGGAGCACTGCCCAGGACCACATCCCCCAGCTCCACCCGGAGAGCTCTCAGGAGGGCTGCTGCCCACTGCGATGGCTCTGCTTCCCTTCCAGGCTGACAGTGAGCTTGGAGATTCCTTCAGCCATGGACCCAACCCACACAGGGCCAGAATCATCATTCCCTCATTCAGCAAATATTGACGAGTACCTACGACGTGTCGCTGGGCACTGGGCTTACAGCAGTGACCAAAGCAGACAACAATCCCTGACCTCGCACCGTTTGACACTCCAGCCTAGTATCAGTAACGTGAGGGCTGCTGGCAGGAGCTGCCCAGAGAGGGCTGTCCTAGAGGGCTCCGGTGACCCCCCCAAATAAGGAGCTGATTGGTAAGGTCACTGTCTCTGGGAGAGGATGACCAGATGGAGTGGGGCCCCAAATTCCAGGCAGAGGTCAGGTCTAAAAGTGAGAGGAAGGACTACAGACCTGCTCGTGAGGAAAGAGCTAGTTCCCAGGCCAGCACCCCCACCCTGGCTCCTGAGCCATTAGCCGTCAGGGGCTGCCAGCTGTATTTACTGATGAAGGAACATATATGTTTATCATATGTGAAGGCCCTGGCATTTATCAAGCCACCAGCTGAAAAGTAAAGCTGCTGTCAGCCAGTTCCCTTGGGTTAATAAACCCAAAAGGCTACAGAGCACTTTACAGTTTACAAGGTTATTTGCATAGCGTTTGAGCCTCAGGTAGACAATGTTGGTGACCTGAGTCCCATATCCTCAGCTCAACTCTGGGCAGTTCCATGCAGCCACTGCATGGCTCCCCACTTTTCTGCTTGAGAATTTTTTTGGAATCCATAGAGCTCAAGGCGCCTGCCCACACAGGTGCAGGGAAGTTCATGCCTCAAGGAATGGTCATATTCTCCCAAAGTGGCTGCAACAATAGCCCCCATTCCACATGCTCTTTAACAGTTTATTATTTTAATGATTATGAAAATGGAAAAAAATACCCCCTAGAGAAGAGCAATTCAACATTGATGACTACCCAGAGAATTAGGCACATATACTCTTTTCCATTCTAATTAAATGGAAAATGCCCATAGGTCACCCAAAATAAAAGTTGTTCTTTTAATAATATTTTAAAAAATAACAGTACCTGCTAATGTTAAAAAGTGATAAATACTTGTATATTATTTTGCATAAATATTCAAAATTTATTTATCCAAATGTTTATTATGAAATTTCAATATTCTAACCATTAAGCAAATGGCACACATGTTAATTTAATATTTCCTAAATATACATCAAATTTTCCAATTCAACCCCTGAAAAATTGGAGGAAATTTTATTTACTTTCTATATGATCAATTTAAATTAATGAAAACAATTCAGAAATTGCGATTATCAGAAATATTTGTTAGTCTTCTGTCACTTAACCTCATCAAGTGGAATTCATCAGGTGGGTACATTACTTTTTGTCTTTTTTGAACCAAACAATACATGTTCTTTTAACAATGTGACTTTGACATGCCTCTCGTGGAGAGATGGGCTATGTTCCCTCCCCTGAATCTGGGAGAGCTTGTGACCATGGTGGAAGTGATGATACATAGCTGCTGAGGCAAGGTCATAAAAGGCAATACAGCTGCCATCTGGTTCCCTTGGGATGTGTACACTTAGAATCTAGCTGCCATGCTGTGAGGAAACCTAATCAGCCCGCATGGAGAGCACACAGAGAGGCTACCTGTAGGTTCTGGCTAACAGTCCAACTGAGGCCCCAGGCAACAGCCAGCCTCAACTGCCAGATGTGAGAGAACAAGAGAGCCTCCAGATGATTCCAGCCCCCAATTGTCAAGTCACCCCCAGCCTGCAAGTCTTCACAGCAGAGGCTCAGACACTGGGGAGCAGAGGTAGACCACTTCTGCTGTGCCTTTTCCAAACTCCTGATCTACAGACCCACCAGCTTTGTAAAATGGCCGTTGTTCTATACCACAGAGTTTGGGTAGTTTTTTACACAGGAATAGAAACTGGAAAAGAGAGCAAACAATGAAGGACAGCAGCCTTTGGATAAATGCTCCAGCCTCCTATTCCCTGGGCAGATAATTATGGGAGGCCTTATGGAAGGGCCGGGTGGGGACATGGCCCCATCAACTAAAGCAGCTACCTCAATTCCACTCCCTTCATTGGATTTCCTATTTCCCTGTCATACTCACACTGCTACCTCACTCTGTTCCTTGGGGTCACCTCCCAAACGATTTATCTACACACAAGTCCTATCTAAGACTCTGCTCTCTCAGGAGTACAGCTAAAACTAGCCTTATGTCTATCCTAAAAGGCAAGCAGTTTTGTTCCCACCCCCATTTTGCAGATGAGGATACTGAGGCATGGAGATGTGGAGGACCTGCTCAAGGCCATACGAAGAGTAAGAGGCAGGGTCAGGACAATAATCCTGGCCTCTGGCTCTGAATGCAGCTAAAGAATTATGGGTGAGGGCAAGCAACCAGGAGAAGCCCTCAGAAGCTTTGCAAAAGTTTTTCTCAGGGCCGTGGTGGTTGGAAGGCTGTCTTGTAATTTACTGTCAGTTGAACTCTTGACCTCACTTACAGTATCAGATGAAAAACAAACAGCAGAGCCGTGGACCACCAGACAGAGACCACACCCAGGAAGTCCCACGCATTTTACCAGCCCCAGGCCAGGAGTGCTTCCCAGGCCCACTCCCACTCCACAATCATCTGATTTTAAAAGCGTCCCTTTTTACAGCATCAAATAGATTGTTTGCTAGTAAATTTAAATTTTACACCTTAAAACTTACTTCAAAAGTCAGCATGAAGATGTTCTTTCACAAGTTTCTAGGAAATCTGTTTATAAAGTACTTAACTATATGTCAGGTACTGTCCTAAGCACATTAATCTGTTGGGAGTCATCCTCATTTACAAATGAGGAAACTAAGGCATGGAGAAATTCAGTGACTTGCCCAAGGTCGCACACAGTTTGTAAATGACAGAGTAAATAGTGAAATGTATAAATGGTAAAACTGTAAATGACAGAACACTGACCCGTTTGCTCAGCCTCTGAGATCCTGAGCTGGAAGCAAAGGTCATAGAACCATAGAACACTGAGAAGGAAGGGGCCAGGGGCACAAACTCAAGTGCCCACAAGGAGTGAAGAGGGCGCAGGGCAAGATGGCGGATGTGGACTAAGGGAGCCAGCTCCCTGGACCTGTCAGTTTGCCACCTTTACTAGTCCAACAGTTCCACTCTATGGATGAGGAATTAAGGGCCAGAGAGGAGGGGCTTGCCAGGGAACACAGCTCCTGAGAGGCCAGGAACAGACCCCAGACTCTCTGTCTGTACTCTGCATCCACAGCAGAATGGAGACACACCCCGCCCCTGCCCCAGCTCAAGAAGGGGCAGGTGGGAGATGTTTTAGGTTCAAAGCCCTGAGGCAGGTCCTAGGCAGAGGACTTCGGGCTAGAGGAGTCAGGGAGTTAGCATGTGACTGGGATAGGAGGAAAGGCTGCCCCTTAAGGTTGGTTTGAATATGGAACCAGGAAAGACAGCGTTCCCTGCAAGCCGAGAGGCACTTTCTTACACTGAGTCTCCAGTCCTTGGTGAACTGCTTATTGTCCTTCCAGAAGGCGGTTCCCTTGCTCAGGGAATTTCCAGAAGCATGAGTAGACTGATGTGACATTTCCCCTAGGTCTCCCTTGCCATCGCCCTCTTCTGGTCACTCTTAGCATCAGCATGGATGAGGGAGAGGTCTAGAGGTTGGGAATATGGAGGATGGCTGCGGAGGATGAATGGAGCTGGCTGAAACCATACAGCTACTTTCCGGCCCTGCTGCCCATCCTGTCCAGTCTGTGAAGAGTGACAGAACACGCATGCCCTGGAGGCCCCAACAGGCAAACCTGCTTTAGTGTTATTCCACAAGGCTGAGACCAGGAGCTGGAGAGCCCTCACAGACGGACCTATGCCTCTTTCACTGGGATTCGCAGGCCCTATATCAGCACCCAGAAACCCAGAGGTGCTCTATACATTCCCGAACACACTGATTGCTGCCGCAGCCCAGGCCCCAGCTGTCCACACTGCCTCCCAGAGGCCCCAGTTCACATCCAGTAAAGTCCAGGACCTGACAGGTGCCGGTGATGGCTGATCACTTCGCCCCCATCCCAGTTTTGCAGCCCCAGTGCCCCTCATTTCAGGCAAGGGCACCATTCAGTGCTCCAGAGACTCTTCAGACTGGTCAGGATGGAGGTCCCATGAGGAACTGAGATACCTTAGTCAGGGCATACTACCTGCTGATATTCTCTCAAATTAGCCAGGAATCAACTCTGCCCTCCTTCCTAACTCAGAAGCCCCACAAGGTACAGCAATAGATGGCTATACTGGAGGAATCTTCCTGCAGCATAAGCCCAGGACCCTCAAACCTGGTATGATCCTCATCAACCTTCACAAGATTCTCAAGTCTCACACTCTCCTAGGTCCTCTGACCTCCCAGTAACCTGGTCTCCCCCAGACTTCACCCAGTTCTGACCTGCCCAACCCCCATCCTAGACCACACTCGCTGCAGTAACAACACAAATAATTACAGTGTCATCACAACTATTCCATTTGCAGAGAATTTCCCCATAGATTATCTGAGTCCTCCTACAATTATTGTCCCCAATTCAGATGAGGAAACTGAGCCTACTAGAGTTTTCCAGGGAGTGAGGGAACGGGGCTACACTGGCTCATGCACTGCACTTCCCTCATCAACCGGAAGAAAAGCACCCTGCCCTTCTGCAGATGGAGGCTGCGAGCTTCCCTTGGTCCGCTCATCTCTGCGGGCCGCCGAGTGAAGCGCCCGGACCCTGCCTAGAGATAAACACCAGGACCCGCGGCCCCTGGCCACCGGCCAGGAGCCGCTCGGCGGGCTTCTGAGACCGTCCGTTCTCAGGGGCGTGAGTATCCCTCTGTCCCAGCTGGGACCTGTCCCAGACCCATCGGCTTTCTTTGGAACATGCGCTTTGGGCCCTTCTGGGGCTGACGCCTCAACTATTCCGGCTCGGAAGCTGCTCCCCTTGGGACACACAAGCCGGTTGGTGGTTAGTGGGAAGCGGGAGCTGCAGTGCCCGGGCCGCGAGATGCGCCAGAAAGACCCCCGCGTCCCGGGCCGCGGCTTCCTGGCGGGATTAGAGCACCTGACGGCTTCCATCTCCGCCGGCCCAGGGAGACCCCCAGGCGCGACCACACTGAGGGGGCTACAGGGAAGTCTGCGGCAACTTGAGTCATACACATTCCCCCTCGGCTACCTCTTTTTGCCTGCTGTGAAGCTTTTCGCTTTTTATACTCTTCCCAAGAGTAACCACAAGATCTTGGGAAACTTTGCGTAAAACTTACAAATGCTATGAAATCGGAGCCAGCAACACCGTGTGAGCCTGAGAACGCCGCGCCCAGCCCGGCTCCCGCTCCTCTGCTCCAGCCCAGCGCGACCGACGGTGGCCCGTGTTGACCACCTGGCTGTCAGGAGACTCCGGCGCCCGCCCCAGTCCTTGGGCGCCCCCTCGGCCTCGGGCACCCGCCCTCATTCGCTTTGGGAACGCTCCCGCGGCCGCCACCCTGTGCGCGCCGCAAACCAGGGGCCGGGACGTCCCAGTCGACGTGTTATTTAAGCAGTCCCTCTGGGACATTGTTTTCCCGGGGAGCTCGAGGGATCTCGGGGGGGGGGGAGGGGAGACCCGCCCCACAGACGGCTGAGCTGGCTTGCCCACCACCTCATTTGCATTTCAAAGACAAACTTCTGCCGGACATCCCCGGCGGCGGCGGCGGCGGCGGCACCTACCGGCTTTGCACGGGTCATGGTAATGCTCCAGCTGCTGCTCCGCGCTCTCCTCGCCTTCCAGCACCGAGTAGTCCCAGGTGGCGTCCGAGCCCTCCCCGAGCCCCCAGGCGTCGCGGGGCAGCGGCAGCAGCAGTAGCAGGAGAGGCAGCAGCAGTGGCACAAGCGCCCCGAGCGCAGTCACCCGGGGCATGATTGCGAGGGGCCGGCGAAGACCCAGGGAGTTGGGAGCACCGAAATCTGGGCCCTAGCGGGGAACGGTGTACAGGGTCGGCTCGGCGGCGACCCGGGAGAGGCGATTACGCTCGGTTGCCCGGCATGGCTCGGACGTGGAACCAGCAGAGCGCGGCGTCCCGGTCCGCGTCGGCGCGCCCAGGCAGCAGCAGCCGCTCGGAGCTACTTGCCCGGCGGCCGAGGCTGCGGCGGCTGCGACCGTGGCGGTGGCGGAGGTGGTTGGAGCAGTGGCCGCTCCGCCCCTCTCCACCCGGGCTGGACCGCACAGACCTCGCCAGGGGCCCCGGGCAGCCAATCACTCGGGCGCCCGAGGCGAGGCCCCTCCTCTTCCCGGCACCTCCGCAACTTCTGAGGAAGGGGAGCGAGGTGAACAGGCTGAAGGCAAGGACCCTGGGCCAGCCGCGCTGCCCCAGAGCCGAGGGAGCCCTTCTCCGGGCGCCACCGCGCCTCCGGCCCCCCAAAACGCTGCTCTGTTAGATCAGGGCTGGACTTCCCGCCTTGTTGTATTCTGAAACTCACTTTGCAACTCCCCGATGCACACGTGGGTGAAGGCAGGCGGCAGTGGTTAGAGCTCCGAGCTCAGGGCCAGGAACCCGATGCGAGCGAGCGATCCCTGATACCAAATCACTATGTGCTTTTCGGACAATCGTTTCTCTGTAGGGATGAAGCGAATCTTCTCTCTGGTTGCTTCCGGCGCAGGAAAAAAAAAAAAAAAATCGAGGATTACGCTCCTCTCAGCTTTCTCAAACTTCCCTCGTCCAGCGTGAAGGGCGCTTGCTTGCAGCGCCCACCTAGCCTAACGCGTGGCTGGTGATTTGAGTGGCTTAGGGAAGGATGATTTAAAATGACGGACTTCCCCTCTTTGTGACCCCATCCTTTAGTAAAACAGTGTAAGATGCTTCAAATAGGCAAAAAGATTGACAAACAGCTGTACGTGCTATTTGTGTTAAACTACAGACACGCTTTATTAAATAAGCCACTCACCATTAACTTGATGGAATAAAAACGACCAATTTCTGAAGTCTGGTTAATTTTGTGCCAATTAAAAACATATGCCCAAATAATTAAGAGCTATTTGAAACCCCCTCCTACGTTGTACCTTAAATGTAAAAATTGTCAGAACTGAGCCATTTCGATTTATAGACATAAAAAGTACTATTACAGAGAGACTTTTCAAAGACTTTTCTATGCAAGCAAAATTGCCCCAGTCATGAAGTAAAACACACCAATGTGTAGAGATTTTCAGCATCACTCCCAATAGAATCTTTTTTCACTTAAACTTGCATGCAGAAAAAGTGGACTGAGCTTTCCTTTTAGATTTCTATATGCTTTCACGGCCACTAATGACAAAAGAGCTGACAGGGAGCCCCGAGCTGGGCTTTACACAGGATTCCAAATTTCTTGCATTATGATCATGTCTTCTCATCTAGTAAGTAGGGTAACAAGTCCTTCAAACCTGTAAAGATTTAAAAGTTAACCACTGGAAGGGTGCTACTGGATATTTTGTCTGGGCCCTCAGAAATGCAAGTTGACCCTGCTTCATGCTAAGTCTTCATCAAATGGGCACATACAGGATGGAGCCAGATTGGGCAAGAACTGACAGGAGGAAGTAATCTGGGGTGGGTGTGTGGGTGGAATGGATGTCACCAAATGGCAAGGAAGGCCAAGTGGCCATTAAATAGGTGTGGGAAGGGGATGAACGTCATTTCTGCCTGAACACTAGGAGTCAAACCCAACGCCACAGGTCTCTGCATTCAACCCAGTGAAGGTCACCACCCGTCAGTAGAGAAGTCCACAAAGTCAACAGCTCAAAAGCCTAACAAACTTCTGTGACACTTCCAGGTCTCCAGATGGTACTAGGCAAACAGCCAAGTGGCCTCCTCATTAGCAGGGAATTCCTCCGGAAAATAGACATTACAGGCAACCTCTTGGGCAAACACTGAGGTTGTGAGCTTTTATTGCCTCTAATCCCCACCTCATGAGTAGCTGCCAGGCTTCTCACCAACACTCTTTGCCCAAATATTTTGAAGACAGTCATGCTCTGGGATGAGCAAACGGCAGTTTTATGTCAGAAGCCCTGTTTAAATGCTATTTTAAAGGGTATCAAACAAATCAACAAACTATTTGAGTCATAGTACAGAAAAGTTAGATAGGAACAATTGAAAGGGATGGTTAATATTTTTTTCTCAGTTCTATGGTTTCTGATTTCACTCACCACTTTTGTATTTTAAACTTTAATCGGGATTCAAATAACTTTTAAAATGTATTCTTTTAAACACCACGAAAAAACTAGAGATAGATTTAGAATAAAAGGCTTTGTGATCTAAAGCCGCTCAACTCAGTTGCATTATCAGAGTCATAGTTATCTGTGGGTTTCCTCCCCCATAGCTCATGCTCCTGTGGAAACCTGAAAGTCATTACAAGCTTCC
Source organism: Physeter macrocephalus (assembly GCF_002837175.3). Lineage (NCBI taxonomy): Eukaryota > Metazoa > Chordata > Mammalia > Artiodactyla > Physeteridae > Physeter > Physeter macrocephalus. The sequence continues at coordinate 53,818,303 of NC_041233.1, forward strand.
CCCCCTTTCAGTCAGATGTCTGTCCTCCACTCAACTCATCCCAGCTCTACCCCTATGCCCCGAGTGACGCGGCTCTCTTGCAGCAGCTCTCAAATGCCTCCACACCTACCAAGTTTTATCCTCCTTACCTACTCCACAGAGGCCACTTTCTCCTCCTTGTGCCTTTCCAGGTTACTATACACCATCTTCTCCAAGGCAGGGAGCAGAACCTCCAGGGTAAAGCGGGCACTCTCATTTGCTGGTTCATTTCTTAGTTTACATTAACTGACCACTGAGAAGGTACTTTGAGTTTTAAAAATATTTAATACTGTTACAATTTTTAGCAGCTGTTGAAAACCTTCTGTGGCTCTCTGAAACCTCTACCCAAGCCCGTGAGGGTAGCACATCAGGTCCTCTTTCCACCACCAGGCCATCCTTCCACATGGATTCCAGCCTTGGCTATTGCCACCTCCGTCTCTCCACTCCTGTTGCACTAAACACCTTGCAGTCATCCTAACAGGGCCTTGCTGCTTCACACCTCCATGTCTTTGCCAGGGACAACTTCATAACCACACAGCCTGCATCTTCATGCCACCATTACTGCAGCTACCACACAAAGGACACTTACCTATTTATGTCTATCCTACCCTTCTGGGTCTCTAGCCTGCAGCGGACCTGTCTGACCAACTCCAACTTGGAAAGCACCTTCCACGTCTTACTCTCTAGACCCTCTCTTCCCTTCAGTGACCTCCAAGGTTAAGTCCCATAATCTTAGTGGCTTAGATTGAGCCACTAAGAACTGCAACATTGGCCAGTTTAAATGACTGACATCAAGTTCTCCCTACAACCATGTCCTCCATTTTTAAAATTTGAAACGCCTATCACTTTAAGCATGCAACACTTTGAAAATAACTTTAAAAACGTTTGTAGACTACATTACCACCGTTGACTCCATGTGTCCCAATGCAAGCTTATTCCCTCCCCCTTTTCTAATGTTAAACTGCAGATTAGCTATTTAATAAAAGTTGTTTGAAATCCAGAAGGTGGCTGTATAGCAGATTCCTTTATACTCCTAGTTTTCCAATCAGACAAAAAAGTGTTCACTAAAGAGATCAAAAGTAACTCAAATTTGCACCAATATAACTATTTGGCTAACAGGAATTGCCAAGTATAATATGTGTCAACTGAGTCTGGTAATAAAATCAAGGGGAGAAAAGAACCAAGGAGGTTGACAATAATATAAATAACTAGTTAAAACCGAAGATGAAAAAAAAGTACAAATAGACCTGGAGAAACTAACCACTAATTTTGTACTACAGTACAATAAAAATAATCCCTTCCGTTGGTATAGAACACTCATTTCTGATATGACCTCTGTAACAATATTTCCAATATTATCTCTGCCATAGGCTGGAGAGGTGATATCCCCATTTTACAGTTACACCAGTCAAGACAATAGGACCATAATTTTGATTATTTCTGGGCTAAAAATAAGAAACTCTTTAGCTGCTCTAGTTTCTTACCTATAAAATGTAGCTGTCTACCCTATCAGCTTCACAGGATAGTTGTGAGAAAACATATGTGAAACTGTTGTGAAACAGTAATAAGTACTAGACAAATGCAATGCATTACCAATCAGGAGAATGACAGGCATAGGGGTAGTGGGGCTTGAATGCAGGAGTCAGAGTTTGTATATAAAGAAAGTCAAAGGAATGATAATAAAAGAGAAAAATCACTTCTTAAAAAGACAAACCTTGTTCATTGTACCATTCTTTCTATTTTCTGTACTTTTTTTTTTTCCAAAATATAAAGCTGGGGGAAAAAAACCAAATCTCAAATTTTAAATCCTTTGTTTCAGGGGTCAGCCCACTATGGCCCACTGGCTGTTTTTGTTGTTTTATTGGAACACAGCCATGCTCATTAGTTGATGTACTTTCTCCCATGGCTGTTGTGCTACAATGGTAGAGCAGTTGTTACGGAGACTGTACGACTCTCAAAGCCTCAAATATTTCCTATCGGGCTCTTTACAGAAAGTTTGCTGACCCCTGCTTTATTTAATTGTGGAAAGCTATTAGTAATCTCTTCATATGCGTGCCAATAATACTGGGTTATCCCTTATGCTTGGTTCACCTGTTTCAAAAAGGAAAGAAATAAAGCATCCAAGGGAAGAACATTTGACTTTTTATTACTTTTTAAAAATCCAACTTCAGTTATATTAACAGACGAGATTAGAACTTCAAATGTGATACATTATATACTGCACTGGATTTCTATTACTAAAAAGCCAGTTGGAATATGGCCTACACAAATCACGGGTGGGTACAAAAATGGAAGTAATCATTGAGCATTAACTGTTTCCTTTCAACTCTGTCACCGATTGTCTGTACTCTGTGGGGATTTATAGATTCATGTCTGACACAGTTGAAAATCCCAAGTGGGACTGCTTTTCCAAAGGTACTCTGTTGTTCTTCAAATAGAACGCCATGTTATTTCCTCCTTGCCTAAGCTCGTACTTGTAATGTTTATAACTTTCAAATGACCTAAACTGATGAATTACAGTTAACACACAGAATGCTGCTTTATCAGTCAATTATTAGCAAGACTCGTTCACCAGTACTCCAAGGTAAACATTCTTCACAACAGTTTATTTCCATCTCCTAATACAGTGAAAAAGAACTTATAACTTTAAGTGAAACTTAAAACTTTACTTTTGTCTTTGCACAATTCTGCCTACAGTTCCAAAGAGAATGTCAAATTAGATGGCTTTTAGAAAATGCTCAGAGGAGAGAACAAGAGTTATTCCTCACAATGAATTTAAATTTTATAAAATTTCTGCAGCTATATGTCAACTTTCTGAACTACACTACCTCTAAATCTAGTCTATTTCTATACACACTTCCAAACAATCTTTATAAATTTTCACTTCTCTGATCTCCTTAACATCTCGATTGCTAAAATATAGCTTCATAAGTATGCAATTTTTATGAAGATATAAAACATTAATGAATACTTGTGTTCTCACGTGTCACTACTCCTATTTATTACGTGTTCCAATAAGTCAACAGAATGAAGCACTAAGACACACTGAAATCTAAACTTAAAACCCAGATGGAACTGCAGTGTATAGATTACAAATAGGCTTTTCTTTCCCAGAATTCATATACAGAAGCCCTTCGGTATATAGCTTTTCCTGAACAAATGACATTAGTACATATTTTTCTTTTTTACATTTGTAAAAATTCAGGAAATCTTAAAATAATATTTATTTGCAAGACATTTGGCATAAGGTGATCAATAAACATTTAGGAAACAAAAGCTTTATCGAAATGAATACAATTTGTGGATAAACCCTGAATAAAGTGGCTTTTGGAAGAACTGGAATTTGCAGCAGCCGCCTTTAGAAAGAGGGCCATCCACTCGCAATGGAAAACACTCAAGCATACCATTCACTAGGTTCAGAAATCACCACAATATAATGAATTCTAAGGGCGTGGGGCTCAATTTATGGGCAAACTCAGCACAATCTAAGAGCCCAACATGATATACTAAAGAATGCTTTACCACCCTTCCAGCCATTACACTTCCACCTTATCTTACTCTTGTACTAGGATATATGTATTAACAATGTCACTTACTAATGTACCTAAATTTCAGGAGAAGCGTGCTTACGGATACAAATCCCCAGTTTTTGAGAGTGTTCAAAGCATCAGCTGATAAGTTGAGCAAATGTTAACAAATGAAAGACAACTAGCATTTATGGAGTGGAAAAACCCTACCCTTTAATTAACTTAAATAACATATTTTACCATTCTACAACTGAGAGTTAGGGAGCTAAACTATTTGTGGATTACATCTTCTTCAAGAGACACACACACACACCCAGCCCCTCTAGGAAGCCATAAACCAAAACCTATTTTTTAAAGGACTTTTCAAGGTGACTTGTACTCATTTTAATGGAGCTCTTAATGTATTTGGAAATTAGAAAATTATTTTTCAGTGAAGATTCCAAAGGACTTTAAATACAGATCAATTTAGTAAAAGAATTGGTGTACCTGAAAGCAGCTAAACCACTCATTCTTTAAAAACCCTACATCTTACTTGCAAGATTCATGAGAAACAAATTTCATTTTAAGACAGAAGCTTGCCACCCAATTTACAATCTATCAGACTCTATGTTCTTATAAGAACTTTACACGGAGTTTAAAAGTTACATAATATAAACCATTAAGTACTGACTTTTAGTTCTTTTTCTTGTAAGATCTTAAAGGCAGGTGTGAGAAGAAAAAGAAAATGGAGGAACCAGTAGATTACACTTAATATAATATTTTGAAGAAGAGGATTTACCTACAGCTTTTGATCAAATTTCTGTTTGTTCATGTCAGCCACACTTAAGTAGTAAGAAATCAAACTTTTCACCCTTTATAGTCCTTACATGCTACATTATAGGATGCAGTCTCTTAATTTATAGAAACATATTTTGTAATGAAAACACCTTACGTAACTCTGAATGGCATGAGTTTCACATTAAGGTTTAAATTACAGCTGTTTCGAGTCTTTCTAAAAATACCAATATACAGTATTGTTTTAGGTGGTCATTTGCATAGCAAACTATTAAACTAGAAACTCAATGGTTCTAGGAAAACTTCACATTATGGATCATTCCAGAAAGATGTATTCAAAATTAAAATTACTTCTCTTAGAAAACTATAACCTTTATTTGCTCATCCCCTAGTAAGCTAACCACTTTTACCCATCCCCACTTTACATGGTACACCAACCTGAACAGATTTTGTGCCACAATTTCATTCAAAGGGCTCCTCATTCACTTTGTGACTGTACTGGATAATCTAGATATAAGCAAGTTTGGGGATTTTAAAGTAATTGTCCCTTGTATTAGAAAAGCATGGTTTATAGTATAGTAAAAAATTTGCATTCAGTAACTGACTTTTGAAAAGATATCTTCAAATTGCAAACACATGTATTTTCACAAAACAATTTGGTCAGGAAGTTTTATTTTAACATTCTAAAGCAGTAACGCTTTAGGTGTTACTTAAGTGCCCCAGACAGGATTAACAAAATTAAATGTTTCTAAATTACAAATTTAGCTCTTGTAGGAGTCTCAGGAAAAAAACAAAGAAAACAATCCCCCCTCCCGAAAGAAGTATGAACACACACATTTTGAAGAAACCCCAATGTTTCATGCAGTGGTAGGCAAGATGTAAAAAGCCACCCAAATTCACACATTTCTACACCAATCATATCAGAAAAAAGTACTCCGTAGTCAATCTGTACATCCAAATGCATTTGGGAATCTACACCTACGTTACATTATTTAATGTTATATACATTTATTACCCACCCCCCTTGTTTTTAATAATTTCTTATGTAAAACCTTCATTCAAACCCAAAAAAGATGTAAGACTAACTTGGGGGGAGGGGGCAGATAATCACTTTAGACATTCAGTTAAAATGTAGTTTACCTAAATCACAAAATGTTTAATAAAAACAAATATCTCCTCCATTTAATACTTTGCTTTCTAACTGTACAGTAAATTGCATTGTAGAGAGTACACCTCTATCTTCAGACTGTATCTTCTTTGGATGGAATTAAGATGTAATCGGATAGTTTTAAGATAAATAAATGGGAAGTTGGTCCAACTAAGATGACAGCAGATATATTACACGCAGGAGTTAATATTTTTAAATTCTCTCTGTAAAAAAAAAAAAAAAAAGGATGCAGTTGAATTGGAAAAAAAAAAAAAGGCAGGTCAAAAAAGAACCTAGGTTCAATATATAAAAATGTCCCACAATAAGTTGACGATGGCAGTAAAAATAAGAGAAAAAATTAATCTTTCTGGAACACCATTTTTCAATAACATAGAAACACTAGTGCCAGGAAGATTTCTATTCATGTAATTTTAGCATCCAAGTTTCCCTCTATTTATTTTATTGGAACAAATGCTTTAAATAAACTATTTGTCCTCTTCACTGAAGAGAGCTGGTCTATTTCATCTTTAATGAGCTAGTTTTTGGGAAGATTAGCCATGTACTGTAGTAATGCCTACTGCATAAAATCCAAGCATTTGCTGTGAACAGTTGGAGAAAGCAGTCAGTTAAGAACCTAGGATCAATGGAAATAGATGTTACTTTAAGTCATCCACGAAAGAGAGACCCACAAAGTACCCAGTGTTAAAGCCCAAATCTCTTCTTGCGCTTTTTTGCTGTGCAAGTTCCACCCCTGTGAAAGAGAAATTGATCCGAAGTTCCAGGTTTTCTTGGGTCTTTAGTCAATTTTCACATTAGTATAGATTTTTCGGACAAAGGCACTTGTTCCCATGTAACCAATTGCTCCTGTAAAGATAAAATAAGATGTTTTGAAACAAATACATACAGGGCAGTATCCATCATTTACAAACAAACACTAAATGTTCTCTGCTCTGGAAAGTTATTCTTTTTCCAAGATAACATCTTTTGTTAGTATTCTCTCTGAACTTATTAAAATACTGTCATTTGTTCTGCTAATCACCTGTTACTGTAATACACCAAGTTTGACCTGATGTAATATTTTTATAATTAAATATCAATTAATACATGAAATTATGAACTATATGAATTAAAATAATCTCTTATAAAGAATAATTTCAAAATGACAAAAATTTGTTAAATGAAAAAAACATGTTTTTTTAAAATTTAAGCATAGATTATTCTAGGTCATTAAAACAATATTAACATGTTCCCCAAACCATATGATGATACCTTATGGATAATTCAGTAAGAAGTGACTGGGGAGTCTCTCCGGGAAGGACTGAGAACCACGACCCAATGCCATTTGAAGCTCTAGAGAGGAGGCTTCTTTTTTTATGTTTAAATTGTAGAGGCTATGTGATTGGTAGAAAGGCAGGCATTTGAGGGCATGCATAAGAGAGACAGGTAAGTAGATCACAAATTTTTGAATAATTAGCTTCAAATGGGACCCAAAACACCAGAAAGCACGGGTGTTTTTGTCTGTTTTGTTAAAGTAAGTTTCTGCCTCCTGGGCCTAAAAAAGTACTTGGCACATGATAAGATACTCAATAAATATTTGTTGAATGAATGAATTAACTGTATAGTTCTTTATAGCAAGTACTAAGGGATCTTTAAAACAAGACAGTTGGTCATTCATATCATAGAGAAGATTCTCCACTGGATTTAGGAATTTACCATCTAAGCCCATTATTCAAAGTCTAAAAGTAAATCTTCCATGAGTTAACGATACACACATATACACCTAATTGTCCACCTTTGAACTAACTTTTATTTGCCCAACTGGTGTATGTAAGGAAAAAATAAGTCTCTTCTGCCTTTACGTATGTAAACTGTACCTCAAAGGAACCAAATGGCTGATAAAAGGAAGTTTCTCCTTAGAGAAGTATCCCAGGTAATAAATATAAAAGGAACAACAGAACGAGAATATTATAACCACTAACGACTTATTTGAGCTAGGCAATAATTATCAATGGCTGCTAACCTCACAGAGACAACCAGATATTAAATGCCTCCTTATGAAAGTTCACAAACCACCTGCTAAGTATTCTTGCACAAGTATTAATATTCTTGAGTATGATCAAGTCTGTAGATCTAACTGCCACTTTACAGAAAATATGGGGGGGAAGAAGTACATAGAGAAGCATTAAATAACACCTTAGGGATATAATCAGCAAAATTCAGAGTGTGAAAAACTCTACAGGAATTAAAAACAAACCAACCAAAACCCAAGTTTCTTAAATATTGCAAGGGAAAAGAGAGCAAACTGGATCTTGATGCAAACTGTATTAAAAGAGAAATGAGGATGTGTGGGGTAAATCTGACTACTAAGTGAGAATATGAGCATATTAATAAATTATACTTATATATTGTATATATACTGAAATATTATATATTATATTATATAACTGCATTCTTCCATATTAGTTATATAATAATTATAGTATATAAACATTGCACATTTTATATATATACACACACACATATATATACACACATACATACACACACACACACACACACACACACTAAAATATTTACAGTTGAAATAACATGAGGTCCAAGATTCATGTCAGAAAAAAAGCAGGGTAAGGTGGGACTATAAATAAGACAAGATTGGCTACCAGTTGATAATTACTGATGTGTTAGGTGTGTTAGGTACATGGGGACTCACTACATACATACTACTGTTCCTCTTTTTGTATATATTTGAAAATTCCCCATAAATAATATTGAAAATATCTTTAAAAACCCACCCAAACAAAGCAAACCTATTTTTGCAATGAACAGACTTTTATTTTTAATATGAAATAATTATACTACACTTGAAAATAGTGATATTTTGAAATAATTATATACAAGTCCTTACAAGGTAAGAGAAAATACCATTCAATTTTATAAAAATAAACCTGAATTCTTATAAAAATATCTATAAAATTTTAAGTAGAATCAAAAATTTAACTGGCATAATACAACACTAGTCCAGTAACCAAATCCAGTTTTCCAGATTTACAAAACATTGTTCCCTTTTGAGCAGAGATATGCTTAAAAGCAAAACAGTGTCAACCTAGAGTATCATTTTTCCTAATCTTATGAGTATCTCAAGAATAAGCTTATAAAAATATAGCTTTATAAAAGGAAGATACTGAATATGCTCTCTAGAAAAGTAAATGTCTTGGGAATAATACACTTTTAAACTTAATTTCCTTAAAACTAAAATACTATGCTCAAAATATAAAGTTTACAACAATATCTGATTATTTCTCACCTTAACATAATTATTTATTTTTCCTATATTAAAAAAAAATCAACAAATATTTTTCTTTCAATTACTGACTGAAAAAGCATTTTAGCAACATAACCTGATGCGTATGTATAATTTTTGTATTATGATGACATTTTAATCATTTCCACTGTGAACTGCTTCCCCTCCCCCCAAAACACAAATTAACACTGAAGGCATATAAACCCTTTAAAGAATAAATGTTGGGACATTGCCAGAACAGCAGGGAACTGTAAATGTGCCAAGACTGTTAGGCAGTAAGATGAAATTTCAACAGGAAATGCGTTCAAAAACTTTAGCTAAATTAATTCCATTTTCTTTGTAAATGTCAAGATATTACCTCTCCAGGTCTTCCTTAAATCATATTATAGAAAGATTCAAGAAAAAAGTAACCTTCTGCATAATCCCATGACTCCATACCTCATTGATTGCTGGTGATAATCAAGAAAGATCTCAGAGGAGGAACCAAGATGGCGGAATAGAAGGACGTGCTCTCACTCCCTCTTGTGAGAACACCAGAATCACAACTAGCTGCTGGACAATCATTGACAGGAAGACACTGGAACTCACCAAAAAAGATACCCCACATCCAAAGACAAAGGAGAAGCCACAATGAGATGGTAGGAGGGGC
>NC_041233.1:53827900-53828520 GCF_002837175.3 Physeter macrocephalus
TGCTAGTGTTGGAGGGTCTCCTGCAGAGGCGGGGGGTGGCTGTGGCTTACCATGGGGACAAGGAATCTGGCAGCAGAAGTTCTGGGAAGTGCTCCTTGGCGTGAGCCCTCCCAGAGTCTGTCATTAGCCCCACCAAAGAGCCCAGGTAGGTTCCAGGGTTGGGTTGCCTCAAGCCAAACAACCAACAGGGAGGGAACCCAGCCCCACCCATCAACAGTCAAGCAGATTAAAGTTTTACTGAGCTCTGCCCACCAGAGCAACAGTCAGCTCTACCCTCCACCAGTCCCTTCCAACAGGAAACTTACACAAACCCCTAGATACCCTCATCCACCAGAGGGCAGACAGCAGAAGCAAGAAGAACTACAATCCTGCAGCCTGTGGAACAAAAACCACATTCACAGAAAGACAGACAAGATGAAAAGGCAGAGGGCTAAGTACCAGATGAAGGAACAAGATAAAACCCAGGAAAAACAACTAAATGAAGTGGAGACAGGCAATCTTCCAGAAAAAGAATTCAGAATAATGATAGTGAAGATGACCCAGGACCTCGGAAAAAGAATGGAGGCAAAGATCAAGAAGATGCAAGAAATGTTTAACAAAGACCTAGAAGAATTAAAGAA
>NC_041233.1:53828856-53830654 GCF_002837175.3 Physeter macrocephalus
AATGAAGATAGCCTAAGAGACCTCTGGGACAACATTAAACGCAACAACATTCGCATTATAGGGGTGCCAGAAGGCAAAGAGAGAGAGGAAGGACCAGAGAAAATATCTGAAGAGATTACAGCCGAAAACTTCCCTAACATGGGAAAGGAAACAGCCACCCAAGTTCAGGAAGCACAGAGTCCCATACAGGATAAATCCAAGGAGAAACACACCGAGACACATAGTAATCAAATTGGCAAAAATTAAAGACAAAGAAAAGTTATTGAAAGCAGCAAGGGAAAAACAACAAATAACATACAAGGGAACTCCCGTAAGGTTAACAGCTGATTTCTCAGCAGAAACTCTACAAGCCAGAAGGGTGTGGCATGACATACTTAAAGTGATGAAAGGGAAGAACCTACAACCAAGATTACCCTACCGGCAGGATCTCATTCAGATTCGCTGGAGAAATCAAAAGCTTTATACAGACAAGCAAAAGCTAAGAGAATTCAGCACCACCAAACCAGCTCTACAACAAATGCTAAAGGAACTTCTCTAAGTGGGAAACACAAGAGAAGAAAAGGACCTACAAAAACAAACCCAAAACAATTAAGAAAATGGTCATAGGAACATACATATCGATAATTACCTTAAACGTGAATGGGTTAAATGCTCCAACCAAAAGACACAGGCTTGCTGAATGGATACAAAAACAAGACCCATATATATGCTGTCTACAACAGACCCACTTCAGACCTAGGGACACATACAGACTGAAAGTGAGGGGATGGAAAAAATATTCCATGCAAAAGGAAATCAAAAAGAAGCTGGAGTAGCAATACTCATATCAGATAAAATAGACTTTAAAATAAAGAATGTTACAAGAGACAAGGAAGGACACTACATGATGATCAAGGGATCAATCCAAGAAGAAGATATAACAATTATAAATATATATGCACCCAACATAGGAGCACCTCAATATATATGGCAACTGCTTACAGCTCTAAAAGAGGAAATCAACATTAACACAATAATACTGGGGGACTTTAACACCTCACTTACACCCATGGACAGACCATCCAAAATGAAAATAAATACGGAAACAGAAGCTTTAAATGACACAACAGACCAGATAGATTTAATTGATATTTATAGGACATTCCATCCAAAAACATTACACTTTCTTCTCAAGTGCGCACGGAACACTCTCCAGGATAGATCACATCTTGGGTCACAAATCAAGCCTCAGTAAATTGAAGAAAATTGAAATAATATCAAGCATCTTTTCTGACCACAACGCTATGAGATTAGAAATGAATTATACGGAAAAAAACGTAAAAAACACATACACATGGAGGCTAAACAATACGGTACTAAATAACCAAGAGATCACTGAAGAAATCAAAGAGGAAATCAAAAAATACCTAGAGACAAATGACAATGAAAACATGATGATCCAAAACCTATGGGATGCAGCAAAAGCAGTTTTAAGAGTGACGTTTATAGCTACAAGCCTACCTCAAGAAACAAGAAAAATCTCAAATAAACAATCTAACGTTACACCTAAAGGAATTAGAGAAAAAGGAACAAACAAAACCCAAAGTAAGCAGAAGGAAAGAAATCATAAAGATCAGAGCAAAAATAAATGAAATAGAAAACAAAGCAAAGATCAATAAAACTAAAAGCTGGTTCTTTGAGAAGATAAACAAAATTGATAAACCATTAGCCAGACTCATCAAGAAAAAGAGGGAGAGGACTCAAATCAGTAAAATTAGAAATGAAAAAGGAGAAGTTACAACAGACACTGCAGAAATAC
>NC_041233.1:53830721-53831193 GCF_002837175.3 Physeter macrocephalus
AGGAAGAAATAGAAAATATGAACAGACCAATCACAAGCAACAAAATTGAAACTGTGATGAAAAATCTTCCAACAAACAAAAGTCCAGGACCAGATGGCTTCACAGGTGAATTCTATCAAACATTTAGAGAAGAGCTAACACCCACCCTTCTGGAACTGTTCCAAAAAATTGCAGGGGAAGGAACACTCCCAAACTCATTCTAATGAGGCCACCATCACCCTGATACCAAAACCAGACAAAGATACTACAAAAAAAGAAAATTACAGACCAATCTCACTGATGAATATAGATGCAAAAATCCTCAACAAAATACTAGCAAACAGAATCCAACAACACATTAAAAGGATCATACACCATGATCAAGTGGGATTTATCCCAGGGATGCAAGGATTCTTCAATATACACAAATCAATCAATGTGATACACCATATAAACAAACTGAAGAATAAAAACCGTATGATCATCTCAATAG
>NC_041233.1:53832670-53843692 GCF_002837175.3 Physeter macrocephalus
CCTAACACCATACACAAAAATAAATTCACAATGGGTTAAAGACCTACATGTAAGGCCAGACACTATCAAACTCTTAGAGGAAAACATAGGCAGAACACTCTATGACATAAATCACAGCAAGATCCTTTTTGACCCATCTCCTAGAGAAATGGAAATAAAAACAAAAATAAACAAATGGGACCTAATGAAACTTAAAAGCTTTTGCACAGCAAAGGATACCATAAACAAGACCAAAAGACAACCCTCAGAATGGGAGAAAATATTTGCAAACGAATCAACGGACAAAGGATTAATCTCCAAAATATATAAACAGCTCAATTAGCTAAATATTAAAGAAACAAACAACCCAATCCAAACATGGGCAGAAGACCGAAATAGACATTTCTCCAAAGAAGACATACAGATGGCCAAGAAGCACATGAAAAGCTGTTCAACATCACTAATTATTAGAGAAATGCAAATCAAAACTACAATGAGATATCATCTCACACCGGTCAGAATGGCCATCATCAAAAAATCTACAAACAATAAATGCTAGAGAGGGTGTGGAGAAAAGGGAACCCTCTTGCACTGTTGGTGGGAATGTAAATTGATACAGCCACTATGGAGAACAGTATGGAGGTTCCTTAAAAAACTAAAAATAGAATTACCATATGATCCAGCAATCCCACTACTGGGCATACACCCAGAGAAAACCATAATTCAAAAAGACACATGCACCCCAATGTTACTGCAGCATTATTTACAATAGCCAGGTCATGGAAGCAACCTAAATGCCCATCGACAGACGAATGGATAAAGAGGTTGTGGTACATATATACAATGGAGTATTACTCAGCCATAAAAAGGAACGAAACTGAGTCATTTGTGGAGACGTGGATGGATCTAGAGACTGTCATACAGAGTGAAGTAAGTCAGAAAGAGAAAAACTAATATCGTATATTAATGCACGTATGTGGAACCTAGAAAAATGGTACAGATGAACCGGTCTGCAGGGCAAAAGTTGAGACACAGATGTAGGGAACAAACGTATGGACACCAAGGGGGGAAAGCCGCGGGGTGGGGGGTGATGGTGGTGTGCTGAACTGGGCAATTGGGATTGACATGTATACACTGATGTGTATAAAATTGATGACTAATAAGAACCTGCTGTATAAAAAAATAAATTTAAGAATTTAAAAAAAAGAAAGAAAGATATCAGATTAAATAATGAGGAGTTCGGGGAACAATATTCTGAAGGAAGGATGGTCAATAATACTAAACGAAATTTTTGATTGCCAAGGGATACATAGGATGTTCCCATATAACACAAATCCAGATTTAGCTTTCAGTTCCTATTCATCTTTCCCTCAAAGTTGGTTAACTAATTATCACAAGGAAAGGTTATCACAGCAGCTATAAATAAAATGTGTAACTATAATATAGAGAACTGTCTTCCCTTATAGCTGGTGAAATTAGTTTTACTACTTTACAGTCAGTATCATTTGTATATGTGTGTACACAGTGGTCACATACATGGTATATACGAACAGAACAGATTTTTTTTTAATTTTTATTTTATATTTGAGTATAGTTGATTTACAATGTTGTGCTAGTTTCAGTAGTACAGCAAAGTGATTTAGTTATACATATACATATATCTATTCTTTTGCAGATTCTTTTCTCATAAAAGTTATTACAGAGTATTGAGTAGAGTTTCCTGTGCTATATACAGTAGGTCCTTGTTGATTATTTTATATCTAGTAGTGTGTATATGTTAATCCCAACCTCCTAATTTATCCATCCCCTCCATCTCTTTCCCCTTTGGTAACTGTAAATTTGTTTTCTATATCTGTGAGTCTGTTCCTGTTTTGTAAATAAGTTCATTTGTATCATTTTTTAGATTCCACGTGTAAGTGATATTATATGATATTTTTCTTTCTCTGTCTGACTTACTTCACCTTGTATGATAATCTCTAGGTCCATCCATGTTGCTGCAAAAGGCATTATTTCATTCTTTTTTATGGCTAAGTATAGATTCTTTTTTTAAAATTATCATGTAACATTATATTAGTTTAAGGTGGACATCATAATGATTTGATATATGTATGTATTGCAAAATGATCACCTCAATACATTTAGTTAACATCCATTACCTCACATAGTTACAAAGGTTTTTTTATCTTGTGAAAGAACTTTTAAGACCAAACTCTTAACAGCTTACAAATATACAACACAATATTATTAAATCTAATCACCTTACTGTACATTACATCCCCAGAAGTTATTCATCTTATAATTGGAAGTTTGGACCTTTTGACCACCTTCATCTCTAGCAACTACCAATCTGCAGAACAGATTCCTCTGACGAAGGAAGAAAGCAATCTTGGTACCCTAAAGAGGTCCACAAATGTCATACCAGGACCTAGGTTTTAACAAGATCATTCTGTTTTCCTTATTCTATTGCCCATCCTATAGCTAAAGGTAGAATTACCAAAAAAAAAAAAAAAAAAAAAAGGTGTGTGTTGGGGGTAGTTCTGAATTATACACTATCTGGAAATGTCTCCAGAGTGATTAGTCCTTAAGTCTTACATCATTCCTATGAGGTAACTAGGGAATTAGCCTCATTTATTGGGTAAAAACCTGAACCAGAAAAAAGTGAGCTGCTTGTACATTTTCCCTTAAGATACCTCTGCCAGGACTCAGTGTCATGAAATTGCTCTGAGGTGAAAACACAAGGTGTAGAAACCCAAAGAATCTACAGAAACAAAGACACACCCCAGAACAGAAGGACAGCCCAAGACACTTGGCCCTCCTCAATCCAGTAACAGCAGCAGCCGGCACTCACTGAGCATCTGCCATCCACCTGATGTTTACCCACAGTCAATCACTGACTCCTCATCACAACCCTGAAAGGTAGGTATTAGTACTGTTTTGCAAATGAGAATGTTGAGGAAGAAAGGTTAAATAATTTGGCCACAGTAACAGGGCTATTAAGTAGTGGCAATACAATTCACAACCAGGACTAATTGGTCCCCCAAAGTCTAGCTCTTCCCAGAAATTCTCCACCATGTCTCCCATGTAACTGGCTATCTCTTAGCACCTAATAACAGACCTGCATTACATTTGGTGCTTTACACACATGACACTATCACAAATAACTACTCTGAAAGCTATGCCCATTTTATAGATTAGAAAATGAGATTTAGAAAGGTTAATATGCCTTCCCACGGCCACAAAAAACAATGAGTGGCAGCATGGAGATTTAATCCAGGTCTCTCAAGCTCTTCAGTCCATGTCTTTTCCATTTATCATGCTGCTTCCAAAAGTTCTTTCTTTATTTTCTAGTTATTTCACACATACTACAGACTCTATTATTTGGTGATAACTATTACCTCTTCCATTTAAGGGAAGACTGTGATAGACCCATGAAACAGTGGTATTATCCTCATTTTACAGAGGCTTGGAGAGCTTGGGGAACTGGATCAAGGTATAGAACCACAGATGGCACAGCCAGAACTTAAGCCCAGTCTACAGACACCCAAGCGTGTACTGATAACCAGTCAACTGTGCTGCCTCCTGGACACTGCTACCTCCATGAACAGTGGAACAGAAACTTCCAAACAAAAATCATTCAGCCAAACCTTAACCTGTTTACATAATAATCTTTTCCAAAGAATCTAAACTACACAAACAAACAAACAAACAAAAACAACAATTCTCAACATGAATAAGAAACTAATTGTGGTATGGAAAATAAAAATAGTGCTATACAGAATTACTAAAAACAGGAAAGTAAAAAAGAAATCAATGAGGTAATAAATTAGATTTTGAGGAATAGTCAAAAGGACTGAAATCAGATGCTTGAGTTCATTTTGGTATTCCTGATCAAACAATAGAAAGCAGTTTCTTAATTTCCAATTACTGTATTTTTCTGATTCAGAAACACTCAAAAGATTTACTTATGATGTTCCAGGAAGTTCAGAACTTACCACACATTATCCCTAAGGCTGTGCTAAATACCGCCATATATCCAAAGTAAAATGATGTCTGAAATAAGCCATACATCCTGAAATAAAACCAAAAAATTATATATAGTATATCCGTTTTTACTTTAGACATAAGGCCTAAATTCTAGTATTTAAATGACAAACTTAGCTTCTAAAATACAAAATGAAAAAATGTCTCCACTTACTTTGTTTTGAAAAAATAGTAGTAAAAGGAATACATGTAAACATAAATTGCAGTTGATGCAGCAGAGAGAAAACTTGTCCATTGCCTGAAGAAAAAAAGTAACCCTTTTGAATGGATGGCACTGAAAGATTTTAAAGCAAAGACTTTTATAAAAATATCCTTTAAGATTCTGTATATTTAAAAACAAATGCATGTACAAATGTACAATGGCATTTAAATATATCAACGAGGAGAAAGCCTAAGAATTGGAAGGAGAGATCCTAAATTTTGTCAAATCTCCTATTATAAATGACCCTAAATAAACCATTTCCTTTTTCAGACCTGTCTCCTAGTGTTTAAACTAATGACCCTCATTAATACCAAAAAAATTTTTTTTGACTGATATTATCTTATTTTAAAATATTATGGTCCCCAGAGGTTCCTCCCAGAAATAAGTACTCACCACCTATAATCCTCTGCATTTAGCAGAAAGTATGTGCACACGATGGTCACACAGACGGTCACAATGCACAGGATAACCAGCACCAGCATCATGAAGCCATAGACATAATAGATCTTATACGCCCAGAAAGATGTGAAGATGAAATACCTAAATACAACACAACGAAGACATAGTTTTCTAGTCTTTATTCATGTAGCTCACACTGCTCTTGCTAAATCTCACTTGCATCTTAGTTCTCACTTTTTTCTCACTTAAATCTCAATATTTTTCTTTCAAGTAACTTCCAACAGTTTCCCTTACCCCCTTTTCATTAAGTCATTTAAAATTCTCTCAAAAATATTTTCTTAGATAATCTTTCAAAAACAGACTCATCAGTAGGGTAGGGTATTCATCTCTAAGCAAACTAAATAAATTAGAAGCTTAAGGAGTATATTGTGGAAAACAAAAATGAAAATAGCTAAAAATTCTTATTTTTAAAATAAAGTCAATTTCCTCATTCTTTCATTTTTTTCTAGATACGACACTTTATAAACAATGTATTTTATATTTTATAAAACACCCTATTAAATTAAAAAAAGGTTTGATATAGTAATAATGTATAAAATTAGGAAAATAAAAATAATTAGGAAAAGAAAGCCTATGGAAGCTTCATGCCATTTTCACAGTACCACAAGAGAAAGGGCATTAAGATTTTATACCAAAAAAAGACGCTTTACTCTAATTCCATTACACAAGCCATAGTTAAACAGAAAGGGCTTTTTGGCCTCTTTTCTTTTTCTTGTTCCCTTCTGCTTATTAGTTACCTTATTCATCACCCATTCTTTCAACATTTACAGAGGCCCTATACATATCAGAGAAGCAGTGAGAACAGAATTGAAGACAAAGTCTCTACTCTGAAGGAGATTAGTTCAGTGGGAACTAGTAAAGGGGCAATCATGACACACAAGTGCTTCTCCAATGCACCTAACAGGGGCAACTTACTGGTTTGGCTGGGTGGGGCTCTGGGGGTAGGGAAGGGTGGTGAGAAGAATCAGATAAGACATGGTGGGTGGGGAGCTAGAATAATGTTCCATGCATTGGAACAGCAAAGGCAAAGGCTCACAAATAAAGGAATTCAGTGTATTTAGAAAGACTCAAAGTAATTCAGTATGGCTAGAACTTCAAATGAACTGTGAGAGATAAAAGATGAGGTTGGAGAAGAGAACAGGGCCAGATTCTATATTATGAAGGTCTTTACTGACTACGTGATGGGGTTTGGACCTTACCTCAATGAAAATGAGAAGTCTTTACCAAATAAGTGACATGATCAGACTGATACCTTAAAAAGACCACTGTGGCTATCAAGAGGAGAAAGGTGTGAGGGTGGTCAAAGCAGAGAAGTTAAAGATACAGCAGAGTGGCTACCAAATGGAACAGAGTACCCGAGAAAACAGGAAGAGATGTGATCCACATGGTAGTATGGACAGGGTAGGAAGGAAAAAATAGTGGCAAGTCAAATCAGGGTGAGGACACAAGTCAGAAAGTACCAAAGAATTTCTCAAACTGGTTTTATTAAACCATGAGCTAGAGTGACATGCTCTCCAATCCCTCTAAGGTGCCGACTAATACCCACAGCTGGCAGGTGACCACCAGGAGTGGCCCAAATCTATGTCAGTTGTCCTTATTAGTGTAATGAGACAATTTAAATGTCACATAAAGAAATAAACAGGGCTTCCCTGGTGGCGCAGTGGTTGAGAGTCCGCCTGCCAATGCAGGGGACACGGGTTTGTGCCCCGGTCCGGGAGGATCCCACATGCCACGGAGCGGCTGGGCCCATGAGCCATGGCCGCTGAGCCTGCGCGCCCGGAGCCTGTGCTCCGCAACGGGAGAGGCCACAACAGTGAGAGGCCCGCATACCGCAAAAAAAAAAAAAAAAGAAAAAAGAAATAAATATGATAGCTAAAAGAATTATGATTTCTATCAAAATTATGTTGAATACTTTGGAAAAATTCAATAAGGTGAGCCACTAAAAAAAAAGTGATAAAACTGGGCATGGGTGAGACAACTATAAAAGACTGGGGGACAAATGTACAAATCTAGAAGGATTCTGCACTTAGGATACTTCAGACAGATCTTTACATTCCTGCTCCACTTTTAAAAGGTTGGAAAATACAGAAGATGCATTATGAATTTCAAAGGTAAAAATGATGGAAACGTCAACTAGGTACAAAGGGAAGACCTTGGCTCTATATTTTTTTAAAAAATCAGTGAAAGATGTACCTTTAGTTGTTTTAAGTTAAAATAAAATGTTATGTACTTATCTTTTTTTAATAATTCCCTTACATGAGCCAACTTTTTCAATTAACCAACTGTCAGATTCAATCACGCCTCTTAAGGAGGCATCCACTGTACAGGAGAGAATCAGCACTGAGGCATCTGGAAATGTGTAAGGAAATTTTGAGTAGTCACAATGACTGGCATTTCATGGGCTGGATCCAGAGGTGTATGACTGTAGTTCTTGAAAAAGTTCCATACAAAGAACTGTCTTTTCTGAAATGCCAGAGCATTCCCATCAAGGAACACTGGAACACAGGCTGAGAAAAGTAATGCTTATATTTTGCAGTGGGGACCAAGGATGCAGATATGAAGCATGGTAACTGGGCACAAGATGGCATATCTCCCACCCCCAAACACATACATAATTCCCAGCACTCCTGTGGGCCTCGATTGAAGAAGACTAGGAATGAACGTGTATCCAAAGATGTCAGGATCTTGACTAACTGGTAGGTAATGGTTTACCTAGTTCCCTGGACCCTTAGAAATATTTAAAAAATGAAAATCAGTAATTTCTTATATCATGTAGGTGATCAAAGGCTGGTCTGACATGCATGCATTCTCTAGCATGCATGCTTTGATTTCTAAGATCTGCTGTTTGGTGAGAAAGGTCTAGAACACAATACAAAAACAGTATAAGCTTCACCTGAATATCTGAGAACAAAGCAGAAAACCACCTTTTGATAGACTACGTAGACCCCTTACTAGAAGCATGGACTTAACAAACTAACTCTGTTAGATGCCTGCCCATCTGATTCTATACCTATCCTAACTCCTAAATTTTCTTTTTACAATGAAATCCCCCAAAACATAAATACATTGCCAAAACTTACATTTCAATAAAGATTGAGCCAAAAGGTAAAATTCCTCCCAGGCAAACAATAACTGCAGGCTCCATGAACCTGGAAAATATTAAAATTAACAGTAAACTTCTAGTATGATTTCCATATTATATTATATAAACCCTGATAACAGAAATCAGATGCTTGGTACTTAAAAATAATCTAAAGGATAGAAACAAACCAGTTAAAAGAAAAACAAAAATTCAAAGAGGCACAATACTGAGAGGGGACTTCAAATTAGCCATAGGTTATAGTCAAAATTCTTTTTGGCATTAAAGGCCGAGATAAAAACTTGTGGAAAACAAATACTTGCTACTGGCAGAACTCAAGAAAAACTATGAGTATTTGCTCCTGTTCTATACTTTTCAGTAACTTCTAAAAATTTGCGTCATTTACCTCGCAGAAAGCCATAGGGAAAGAAAATAAAAGTCTTGAGACCCCCCCCCATATCTGAAATAATGTTTCCCAAATTGTGGTCTTGCCAATCTCTTTGCTCATGCTTTCCTTGGTTCAGTAACTTGTTCTCCTATGAATCATACAATTAAGGTATTATGGGTTCTGAGTTATAAAAGGAGTCAAAGAATGAATAAAAAATAAAATTCAAACCTCATTCATTCACTCAACAAACATTTTTTGATTGCAATCGGTAATTTTCCACCTGCAATGCCTTCCCTTGTCTCATGGTTCTCTCCTGCGAGCACTGACTCAAGTGTTCGCCCCGTAAAGCCTTTCCCAGGTCTCCCAGGAAGAGGTGGGTTCTTCCACTGTCTCCTGAATGTAACTCCATGGCAGCACTTACCACACTATACTGTACTGTCTAATTAAATACCTCACTAGATTATAAACCCTGGCAGGCAGAAGCTATTCATCTAGGTATTCCCAATGTCCAGCACAGTATGTGGCACATAAAAGATAGTAAACTACTATTTCTGAAATGAACAAACTATAAAACTGAGAAGAAAATGAGTTTGAGAGCCGAAAAAAAAAAGTTTTTTAATTTTAAAGTCTAGTCTTCTTTCCTCCTTTTATAGAAAGCCAAGATCCACAGAGGTTAAAAATGACATGCCCGCCAGATCTAGTATTCAGATTTTGGTTCCCATACAACTATATAAAGAAAATGAAGATACACGCGAGCCTTCCTACACCTAAATGTGACCCATGGTTATTAGCAAGGTCACGTGTTGCTCCTTCCTCTCCTTCACCAGCCCCAGTGATCTAGAGGAACTTTTGTGATTTCTATGCTTTTCCTTTAACCTTATCCTCCCCAGTAATGGGTAAAGGAACAAACATTAGGCTATCAATGGGCCTTAACAGTCTAATGTTGATTTGAAGATAAAACTGACTTTAAAAAACAGACTACAAAAGTTCTCATAAGCACCAATCTAAGAGAAAAAGAACACGGACAATTCCTAAGACTAGAACAGATCACTCTCCTTTACACTACGGGGCTATTTTATTCAGCCTCCACTTCTGCAAATGTCTACATACCTCCAAGTCTACAAAAGACTATATAAGTACTTAAACATAAGTTATACTTACAATATAGCAAAATATCTAGGAATGGAGGCTTTTCAATATATATTCCTTATTATGAATATGTAGTCTACTGTATAGCTATTCTTATGAGATGGGGAATAAAAAAATGCACAGTAAGATTGTTCTATTTATGTCTGCAAGTAAGAATTAGGAAAATAAAGAATGCAGAATAGCATAAATCAGCACTAAAACGTTCAATTTACTAATTTTATTTAATTAATTAATTAATTTATTTTTTTGGCTGCGCCATGCGACACATGGGATCTTAGTTCCCTCACTAGGGATCGAACCCGCACCCCCTGCAGTGGAAGGGTGGAGTCTTAACCACTGGACTGCTGGGGAAGTCCTCAATTTACTAATCTTAAAAGGCAAAACATATAATGAGTTCACATTTTGTTCAAATTTGAATTATGAAAATTAGAAATATAAACATATTAGTAACATCTCATTTTATGTCCAAAAGTTGAAAAAATACAAACCATCTCAAGTTAAAAATCCATCAAGAATCACAATTTCAAAGCTGAATGGTCAAATGAACTATAAACTATGCTTACACTATTGCAAAAGAAGAATCACTTTAGCTGTTAAACAGAAATACCTGTCATCCTTTGTCAGGATTAAATCTTGAATTATGGGAGATCATCAAAAATACATTTTGTGCATAAAATGTGAAAAATGTATTTGAGAGATTCTATACTATCCCAGAAGTGAAGGTAAAGAAAATAGGTCAGTAAATTATAATTGGTCTTAATACTAATTCCTCTCTCAATTGATACAAAATCTATGGCTCTAAGTCAATGTTGTTTCGAATAATAAAATATCTGGAAAGGAAAGTGAAATTAGAAGCCCGGGGTTGGCAATCTTTTTCTGTAGAGGTTCAGATAGTAAGTATTTCAGGTTTTGCAGGTGATATGGCCTCTGTCATAACTACTCAACTTTGATGCCACCCTGTAAAAAGCAGTCACAGACAATATGTCAACAAACAGGCATGGCTATATTCCAACAAAATTTTATTTATAAAAACAGGCAGCAGGTCAAATCTGGTTTATAGACTGCAGTTATACAACGGCTGCTGCTTTAGGTCCCACCCACCTCTATGCACTAGTGTACTTACCAAAGCATTTCTCTGTAAATGGCACCAATACTCAAAAAAGTGAAATAAGCATAACATTTATTACTACTCCTAGCAATATAAATTGAAGGAAAAAGTAAAAAGACAAATTCTTAAGTTTAAACTTATAAATACATGCCAATTCTAAAAAGTATGTATACATAATAGCCTTGGGAATTTATATATTGTGAGAAGCAATCACATAAAATTTAGCATTCTCTTTACCATTTTTTCTCCGGTATGGGACGAGGCACGGCATTGACACGACACGGAAAGTTCGGTTGACCTGACAGATTTCGGCCAAGTATTGTACCAACAAGATTTAGAGGAAGGATAACAAAAAAACAGATGCAACAAACGGCCACCTGTAAATTAAATTAAAATATGTGTGATTACTCAGAGAACAATAACACTAATAAAAACAAGTAAAAACGACACTTAAAAATTTAAATACAGACAAAGTGAGAGAGTGGCATGGACATATATACACTACCAAACGTAGGGTGGATAGCTAGTGGGAAACAGCTGCATGGCACAGGGAGATCAGCTAGTTGGTTTGTGATCACCTAGAGGGGTGGGATAGGGAGGGTGGGAGGGAGGGAGAC
>NC_041233.1:53843808-53862376 GCF_002837175.3 Physeter macrocephalus
AACACCATTGTAAAGCAATTATACTCCAATAAAGATGTTAAAAAAAATTTAAATACAATTTGATCACAAGAGAAAATGTTTAACTTCAATATGGGTTAAAATTGTGCAGAATATATACTAATGGCAATAGGAAAAGAATACGCTTTTAAATATTAGAATTAAACTAAATACAGGTTGAACTGTTTCCTATCTACTGTAGTTCCCAATTTTTCCTATTCTTCCATACTGTCCCTACTACAGTCCTTTTTCCTCTCCTTTCACTTTCAGCTGTCATGCTTTTAACATATCCTTTATCTTTTGTCATTATAACCAACTTATTTACTTGCCTACACTTCATTGAGCTCCTAATATGCACAAGGACCTTTATACATGTTATTTTTCTACTTTACAGATGAAGAAAATGAGACTTAGAGAGGCTAAGTAACTTCCCATGATCACACAATTAGTAGGTGGCCGAACTAAGATTTCAATTCAGATCTGCCTGTCTCAATCTGTCTGCTCGTTTCTATTCTACAGTGCCTTAGGATCTTAAAAATAGAAGAATATCACTGTTTATGTACATATGTGTATTACTAAAATAATATGAGTATTTTTCTGCCAATTAGTAATTCAAAGTCTAAAGCTACAGGGAAGACCACAGAGATTCTACAACCAAACTGGTTAGTTAATAAATAAATAAATTTATTTTTGTGATTTTTTTCCTTTATATAAATCTGTACACTCAAGGAGACATACTCAAGCTCTTTTCCAGCCAGCATCTGGTTAGGATTATTTCACTCTGAACTTCTAAAACTGGAATAGGACTGAATCACCTCTAAGATCTCTTTCAACTATACATTTTGGGGTTCTAATAAATCAAAAGTAAAAGTGAGATGCAGCTCAATATTAAAGAAACAAACAACCTAATCCAAACATGGGCAGAAGACCGAAATAGACATTTCTCCAAAGAAGACATACAGATGGCCAAGAAGCACATGAAAAGCTGCTCAACATCACTAATTATTAGAGAAATGCAAATCAAAACTACAATGAGGGGCTTCCCTGGTGGCACAGCGGTTGAGAGTCTGCCTGCCGATGCAGCGGACACGGGTTTGTGCCCCGGGCCGGGATGATTCCACGTGCCGTGGAGCGGCTAGGCCCGTGAGCCATGGCCGCTGAGCCTGCGCATCCGGAGCCTGTGTTCCGCAACGGGAGAGGCCACAACAGTGAGAGGCAACTACAGTAAGGTATCACCTCACCCCAGTTAGAATGGGCAGCATCAGAAAATCTACAAACAACAAATGCTGGAGAGGGTGTGGAGAAAAGGGAACCCTCTTGCACTGTTGGTAGGAATGTAAATTGATACAGCCACTATGGAGAACAGCATGGAGGTTCCTTACAAAACTAAAAATAGAATTACCATATGATCCAGCAATCCCACTACTGGGCATATACCCAGAGAAATTCATAATTCAAAAAGACACATGCACCCCAATGTTCACTGCAGCACTATTTACAATAGTCAGGTCATGGAAGCAACCTAAATGCTCATTGACAGACGAATGGATAAAGAAGTTGTGGTACAGGGACTTCCCTGGTGGTGCAGCAGTTAAGAATCCGCCTGCCAACGCAGGGGACACAGGTTCGAGCCCTGGTCTGGGAAGATCCCACATGCCGTGGAGCAACTAAGCCCATGCGCCACAACTACTGAACCTACGCTCTAGAGCCCACGAGCCACAACTACTGAGCCCATGTGCTGCAACTACTGAAGCCCGCGTGCCTAGAGCCAGTGCTCCGCAACAAGAGAAGTCACCACAATGAGAAGCCCATGCACTGCAACAAAGGGTAGCCTCCTCTCGCCACAACTAGAGAAAGCCTGTGCGCAGCAACAAAGACCCAACGCGGCCAAAAATAAATATAAAATAAATTAATTAATTAAAAAAAAGAAGTTGTGGTACATATATACAATGGAATATTACTCAGCCATAAAGAGGAACGAAATTGAGTCATTTGTGGAGACGTGGATGGATCTAGAGACTGTCATACAGAGTGAAGTCAGAAAGAGAAAAATATCGTATATTAATGCATGTATGTGGAACCTAGAAAAATGGTACAGATGAATCAGTTTCCAGGGCAGAAGTTGAGACACAGATGTAGAGGACAAATGTATGGACACCAAGGGGGGAAAGCCAAGGCGGGGTGGGGATGGTGGTGTGCTGAACTGGGCGATTGGGATTGACATGTATACACTGATGTGTATAAAATTGATGACTAGTAAGAACCTGCTGTATAAAAAAAAATTTAATTTAATTTAAAAATTTTTTAAAACGCAATAAAATGTACCTTGATGGGGAAAAAACAAAAGTAAAAGTGAGAGAAAAGCTGAATGAAAACTGTGAAGAAACTGACTGAGAGAAATGAAGAGGTGTGGGGTAGAAAATCCACAGTGATCACATGAGAACGAAAGAATCTATTTTGAAGCAACATTGTGAAAACTTTACATCTTCATTATATGCTTGTGTGTGTTAAACAAGCCAAAGAGTATTATCATCTTCCTTTCAGGTAAAACTTGTATAAATGTATGAGAGTTAAGAGAGTTCTGAAATTCCATTTTATGGTATGCGGGCCTCCCTCTGCTGCGGCCTCTCCCGTTGCGGAGCACAGGCTCCGGACGCACAGGCCCAGAGGCCATGGCTCACGGGCCCAGCCGCTCCGCGGCACGTGGGATCCTCCCAGACCGGGGCGCGAACCCGGTTCCCCTGCATCGGCAGGCGGACGCGCAACCACTGCGCCACCAGGGAAGCCCTGAAATTCCATTTTAAAGCTCAGACTTAGGAATGCAAATCATTGGTGTCTCTTAATAATATGAATTTTTGCCCATATAAATAACAAGAATATGTGAAACATAAAAAATAAGCCGACATTTTAAAGATATTTTAAATACTAGGATATATTGTGAATTATACATACCTCACATTTGGGGGGTGAATTCTGTCTCAATTCTTATTCATTGCTGATTGCTTTTTAAATTATTATTTTGCTATCATTAAGCATATAAAACTCATAAATATTAACACACTGTGATAGAGACCTATGTATTTTCCCCTTAATTTACCAGAATTCTAATTTCAAATAAGGATTGAAGAGAAGCTGGAGAAAACATTCCTATGTGGAATGACAATGGTCTAGCAGAGTGGTCTTCAAACTGTTCCACAGAACCTCAGGTCCTGCTGAAGAGTTTCAGGAATTCCACAAGCATTTGATTTGAATATCCTTTTGAAAATAGTTTTTTAAAAAGAATATTTTTAAGTGTAATAAAAATATACACACTCAAATTAGTTCTATACCAAATATTAATAACTGGAGATCCCACAATCATGTTAACTCATTTTCATGCAAACCTCAGAATAAAGTTTCTCCTGCTATCTCTGTGTATATATTTTGACTCCTAGTAAACGTGTCATTGATTAGGAAGGCTTGTAATGCTT
Source organism: Physeter macrocephalus (assembly GCF_002837175.3). NCBI lineage: Eukaryota > Metazoa > Chordata > Mammalia > Artiodactyla > Physeteridae > Physeter > Physeter macrocephalus. The sequence continues at coordinate 53,847,276 of NC_041233.1, forward strand.
GTCATTGATTAGGAAGGCTTGTAATGCTTGTAATGGGTCTTTTGTTCTCCCTCCCCATCCTCCACCCCGACCCAATTCAGGCCTGCACATATTTGCTCACTAAAAGCTTTACAAGCAAATGCACTACAGCACATGCATGTCACAAGCAATTAAGTGGCAGGTGAAATGAGGGCGTATCTTGCCTTGTGTGCTTAAAAAAGCATAACAGCAGTCAACAAAGGAACCTATAAACGGTCTCATCAAGACAATATCAACTGTTTAGCATTTAATTTTTTCCCTTCCCCCTGACTTTTTAATACATGATAAAAAATGTGAGCAGTTTGTTAGAAACTGTTAGTGACTGAACTGTGAAACCAATTTCCTACTCCTTTATGTACAAGTTCTGGATGAGTTTACTTGAAAAATACTGAGACTGCAAGGCAAGCTATTAAAAAAAAAAAAAGTCACATGGAACTAAATTATCCGAGAAGTCAGGATTTTTCTCAATACTGATATTCAACCAAACAAACTGGTTACTGAAGAAGAATGTTACCTGTACCCCTTGGTATTAAATCTGCATTCATCGCAACTTTATTGCTCTCATTAAATTTAGAATGCTAAAAAAACTGAATTCGGAAAATTTATTTATACTAACAGAATCAAGCTTGTATCTGTTTTCTTTATTGGGCTTCTGCATTAAGCTTTCATTTAAAATGAAATTTAAAAACTTAGAGTTAAAAAACCATTAGTCTAATACACTGGTGAAAACCCTGGAACTCAAACTAATACAGGGCCCACCCCTAGAGCTCCCTAGCCTCTGTTCATGGACCAATGAAAAGTGAAAACAGGGACGGGGGAAGGAAGGACTCACTCCAGGTTGAGGGCCTCCCCTAGCTACAATGAGAACAAGATAGAAACAAGTATTGCCTATCACTGCTTAATACCCCAAAGATGTACCAACTGGTCAACTATTCTCAACCTCAGTCACAGACTAAGAATGTGACCATTATTCTATCTTTATTTCCAGACTGGCCTTCTAAGGAAATCTGTGGTGTGAGTGGAATGGAAAGGGAAAAGGCAGCCTAAGATGGGCTATTATGGAATACTAAAGGATATAAATTTTACTGAGAATGATAGACAGTAACTGCTTATAGGTAAGGTGATTCTCAGAAAATATATCATCTTGTCAGTCATTATGTTTAGGCATTTCCTTGACACTTGCTCAGAGTAGGCAATTTTTATGCCTCCTTTTCTACCTTATACATTTTATGCCTTTATGTCTCTATAAAAATTATTTAGCTTCAATTTAAGCATGTTGACAATAATCAACCTAACAATCAGGATATTGCCAACTTAAACACAAATGCTTATAAGAAGCCTATCTATTTTACAGATATTTTCAACATTCTAATTAATAACTCCCCATTCTGTTTCTTGGGCAACTTCAACACTGTAAGAGAAGAAACACTGGGTTTGAAGTTAAAAACTTATTCTATAATGCTAGCATTATCCTGATACCAAAGCCATAAAAAAAGACATGCAGATCAATATTTCTCATAAATGTAGGTTCAAAACAAAAAGCAACAAATTTTAGCAAATGGAATCCAGCTATATATAAAATGGATAATACATCATAACAAATTGAGGTTTATCAAAGGAATGCAAGATTGGTTTAAGATTCAATAATCAATCAACGCAGTTCACCATATTATCAGACTAAAAAAAGAAAAATCATAGATCATCTCAAAAGGTGCAGAAAAAAATCACTGCAAGAGCCAACCTCCCTTCACAATAAAACAAACTCAGCAAACTAGGAATAGAGGGGAACTTCATCAACTTGATTAAGGACATCTATGAAAAAACTATTTCTTGATGGCACAAGACTGAATACTTTCCCCCTAAGATTGGGAGCAAGAGAAGAAGTCTGCTCTCACCTCTTCTACTCAACATTGTACTGGAGGTTCTAGCCAGTGCAATAAGGCAAGAAAAAGAAATAAAAGGCATACAGGTTAGAAAGATAGAAATAAAATTGTCTTTATTCTCAGACAACATGACAATCTATGTAAAAAAAATCTTCAGGAATCTACAAAAAAGAAATTAGAACTAATAAGTGAGTTTAGCAAAGGGGAAGGATGCAAAGCCAACATGCAAACATCAACTGTTTTTCTATACACTAGCAACAAGCAATCAGAATTTTTAATTTAAAAAATACCATTTACAAATAGCATAAGAAATATGAAATACTTAGGGGTAATTTCAATAAAAGCTGTACAAAACCTAAATATTAAACTCTATAAAACATTACAAAGAAAAAGTAAAGATACCTAAATAAGTCAAGAGATATACTGTGTTCATTAATCAAAAGACTTAATATAATGTTAAGATGTGAATTCTTCCCAAATTGATCCATAGGTTTAATGTAATCCTAATCAAAACCTCAGGGTTTTTCGTAGAAATTGACAAGCCAATTCTAAACTTAACATGCAAATGCAAAGAACCTAAAAAATCCAAAACAACTCTGAAAAAGAACTGATTTCAAGACTTATTGTAGGGCTTCCCTGGTGGCACAGTGGTTGAGAGTCCGCCTGCCGATGCAGGGAATACGGGTTCATGCCCCGGTCCGGGAGGATCCCACATGCCGTGGAGCAGCGGGGCCCATGGGCCATGGCCGCTGAGCCTGCACGTCCAGAGCCTGTGCTCCGCAGCGGGAGAGGCCACAACAGTGAGAGGCCCGTGTACCGCACAAAAAAAAAAAAAAAAAAGACTTATTGTAAAGCTACAATAATCAAGACAGTGTGATACTGGCATCAAAAAAACCCCAAAAAACAAATTAATCAATGCAACAGGAAAAAAAGTTCAGAAATAGATCCACATAGATATGTGGTCAATTGATTATCAATAAAAGTGCTAAGGGAATTCAGTGGAGAAAGGGTAATCTTTTCAACAAATGGTGCTAGAACAAATGAATAGCCATAAGCAAAACAAAACAAAACAAAACCCCTTGACCCTTAACTCATACAATATATAAAATTAACTACAAATGGATCACAGACCTATATTTCAGAGCTAAAACTATAAAATTTCTAGACGAAAACATATGAGGAAAACTTACTGATCTTTGATTTGGCAAAAGATTTCTTAAAAAGGACAGAAAAGCACAAATCATAAAAGGAAAAAATCAATAAATTGGACTTCAAAATTAATAACTTTTGCTCTTCAAAAGATACTCTTGGACTTCCCTGGTGGCGCAGTGGTTGAGAATCTGCCTACCAATGCAGGGGACACAGGTTCGAGCCCTGGTCTGGGAAGATCCCACATGCCGTGGAGCAACTAAGCCTGTGCGCCACAAGTACTGAGCCTGTGCTCTAGAGCCCAAGAGCCACAGCTACTGAGCCTGCGTGCCACAACTACTGAAGCCCACGCACCTAGAGCCCGTGCTCCGCAACAAAGAGAAGCCACCACAATGAGAAGCCCGCGCACCACAATGAAGAGTAGCCCTTGCTCGCCGCAAATAGAGAAAGCCTGCGTGCAGCAACAAAGACCCAACGCAGCCAAAAATAAATAAATAAATTAATTAAAAAAAAAAAAAAAAAAAAAGCATGTCCCTATCTTGCCCAATTAGTATCAAGCAGATGTGGGGCAAAACCATCAAAAAAAAAAAAAAAAAAAAAAAAAGTTACTCTTAAGAGAATGAAAAGACAAGCCACAAAATGGGAGACTATACTTGCAAGCTACATATAAGACAAAGGACTAGTATCTACAATATATAAAGAACTCTTACCATTCAACAAGACAAGCTATAAAAAATAAGCAAAAGATTTAAACATTCATTAAAGAATATATATGGATGGCAAATAAGTACACAAAAATATCTTCAACATTAGTCATTAGGGAAATGCAAATTTAAACCACAATGAGACAACACTACACTTGCACTATAATGGCTAAAATTAAAAAGACTGACCATATCAAGTACTGGAGATAATGTGGAGCAACTGGAACTCTTATAAATACAATGCAAGTGGGAATGTAAAATGGCAAAACCACTTTGGGAAAGTTTAATAGTTTCTTGAAAAGTTAAGCTATCATATGACTCAGTCATTCCACTGTAGTTATTTATCCAAGAGAATCAAAAAATATGTCCACACAAAGATTTACATATGAATACTCACAGCAGCTTGATTTGTATGTAATAGCCAAAAATTGAAAACAATTCAAAAGTTCATTACTGGGTAAGTGGATAAACAAAATGTGGTACTTCCCTTTCAATAAAATACTACTGAGCAATACAAAGGAACTAAACTATTAATATATGCAACAACATCAAGAGATTTTTAAAATAATTTTATGAGTGAAAAAAGACCAAAAAAAGATCATACTGTGTGATTCTACTTATATGAAATTCTAGGTAATGCAAACTAATCTAAGATGACAGAGAGCAGACCAGTGGTTACCTGAGAATGAAAAAGGGAAGGGAAAAAGAAAATTTTTAAAGTTAAAAAAAAAAAAAAAAAAGAAAGAAAGAAAGAGAGGGACTTCCCTGGTGGCACAGTGGTTAAGAATCCGCCTACCAACGCAAGGGACACGGGTTCGAGCCCTGGTCTGGGAAGATCCCACATGCCGCAGAGCAACTAAGCCCGTGCACCACAACTACTGAGCCTGCGCGCCACAACTACTGAGCCCACGTGCCACAACTACCAAAGTCCGCGCACCTAGAGCCCATGCTCTGCAACAAAGAGAAGCCACCGCAATGAGAAGCCTGCACACCACAACGAAGAGTAGCCCCTGCTTGCAGCAATTAGAGAAACCCCACACGCAGCAACAAAGACCCAACGGAGCCATAAATAAATAAATAAATAGATAGATAGATAGATTAAAAAAAGAAAGAGGGAAGGAAGGAGGAGGAAAAGGGGATAAATTACAAAGGTATATAACAAAACTTCTGGACTTGATAAATAACTTTTTTAAAATTGTGATTGTTTCCCAAATATATACATATATCAAAGCTTGCCACACTTTAAATAGATACAATTTATCATATGTTAATTATATCTCAATACAGTTGTAAAAACATACAGACCAAAAAAAGGCATAAAACATTCTTCATTCACTGCTCGCAGCATAAATCTGAATTCTAGTCAGAAAGGAAAAAAAGAAAAAAAAACTAAAACAGATCATCACCACCACCAGCACCACAACAAAAATATGACTTTAAGTGAAAAACTGAATCCTAGTTTTTGCTTGGTAAAACCGGGATAATGCATACCACTATCTCTATCTCTTTGAGTTCTTCTGAAAACCAGGTGAGACAAGGGGTGTGAAAGTGTTTTTGTAAAGTACAAAATGCTATGCAAATGTACCTATCCTTACTATAACTCATCTTATTAGATATGGAACATCACTTCAGTCAGTTGAGATCATTTTAGATACTGTCTTCATCATTCCATATTACTAGTCCCTGCCCCACACCCGTCTCATGTCCTTGTTCAATTTAATCATCAGATCACTGTGCCTTTATATGTCATCAACAATGATTTGAATAGGTCAAAGTCAAGAATATCTGTCATGTTCTACTAAACGATAGTATGTGACATATTATGGGTAATATCATACCAATACTTTAATTCTATAATTATTTACATGTTTACCTGACTGTACTATTCTACCCACATTTCTCCATCTTGTCCAACAAGATATAATACTTTATTTATACCCTTTTGTTCTTCTAGTCTTGCTAAAACCTACCAAAGAGAGGAACTGAAGTTGTTCTGGCATTTTTGTTTTAATGAATCCATAACAGCTCCTAATGTTCATTACTTCCTGTGATTTAAAAAGTAAATTTTAATAACACATTCTAAAATCTTGTGCCTCATCAACATCAAGTTCACTATGTTTTGTAAGGGAGAATCCACTTTCTTCATTTTCCTTCTAGAAAAACAATTTGCCTCTGTCGTACACAGTTATTCAAGTATTACTCATCAGCATGATCTCTCAGTCGCTCTAAAAGATCATTTATACGAGCAACTAAACTTACTGCTAAGGTGGCTGGGTACTCCTGTACAATCAATCCCCTTATCTAAGGCTTCACTTCCCTCTTATCAGAGATTATTTCCTCTTGTCTTTTCTTGTTTGAAGGTTATTTTATTTGATGAAAAATAAAAAGAGAAAGAATGAGATAGAGCCATTCTTCTTTTACTCTGTTACATCACTGATCCCATATAATGAGCCTTGGTCTTGCTATCAAAATATTTTTACAAAATCCTTTTGTTAGCCTTAGCACTTGTCAGGAGTTCAGGTTAGGAAATGGAGGTTTTCTAACACTATTTTTATAGACTTTACTATTCTTTTATACTTAGGTATACTGTACTCTTCTCACAACCTTTGAGAGATCACAAAATAGCATGTATCCATTAATCTTTGTCTCCATTTTTTCCTCACTGTGTTAATTTATGATTATATATCATGAATTTCTTTTTTGGGGGGTGGGGCACGCCACACGGCATGCAGGATCCTAGTTCCCTGATCAGGGGTCGAACTTGTGCCCCGTGCAGTGGAAGCACAGTCTTAACCACTGGACCACCAGGGAAGTCCCCATGAATTTCATTTTTGAAAACCTCAAATTCTCAAGCCATTTTCCCAGTTATGGCCCAAGACTTGGGTCATGAGACAGCATTTCCCTAAATATTTGTGAAATCTGATTTCCTAAAACCTAGGGCCTATTTCTGATGATTCCCCTCCCAAGCTAAAACAAACCTCAAGATGACAAATATGACATGGCTCATGACCCCTGTTACTTCTCCATCAACTATTCTACCCACTAAGAGACAAAACCATAAAGTATGATAAGTCAAGAATTTATCAGTGCATTCTGAACTGAATAATATTTAGATTAGAAAGGTTATTGGTTTCTATGCTACCTTGCCTCTGAGTTTAAAACTCTGCAACTTGGTTCTTTGTCCTTTGAAAGCCTCCAATAACATTAAATTAAGAATCTGAAAGAGGGAAGAGATATGGGAACATATGTATATGTATAACTGATTCACTTTGTTGTAAAGGAGAAACCAACACACTATTGTAAAACAGTTATACTCCAATAAAGATGTTAAAAAAAAAAAAAAAGAATCTGAGATTTACAACCCACAAAAGACTTGATGCCTAAAATGTTTTTTTCAGAATATCCTGGCAAACCCTTCCTCATTCCCAAGAAACTCTCATAGGACCAAAAACTCTGGGTATAACACCTACATCATTTCTGAACAAATTCCAAAGGAAAAAGGTTTTACCTTACCAGATTCAATTTAATTTGAAGTACACTCTCTCTAACTCTCTGTATAGTACCTCTGCCAGAACACACCAACTTCAGAAATAGGTATGTTCATCTCTGAACAGTCTTTGACCCCAAATTTCATTTAAAGGCTCTCCTACATTGTTTTGTAATACTCTCTAGGAAAACCATGCCTTAAGCCTGGGACACTAGACATTAGCTGAAATTACCACCACCACCCTCTACTTATGTTTCTTTTACCTTTATTAACCTGCTAAGATTGACTATTATTCAACAAGCTTAATGTGACATGGATTTAATGGCTTTTTATGTATAATCAGGTACACATGAGCAGAGAATTTGGGGTCCAGAGACAAATTTCATCCATTTTCAATCTTATCTAGTCCTGAGGACAAAAGCAGTATTCTGACAAGACTCCAGATCCCAAGTGGGCAAAATCCCCATTGTTCTGGTGCCTCTGTAGGCCAAGACAGAGGCTGAAGTCACTATGACTACAGCTGGATTAAGCCTTCAATTGTGGAATCCTGAGAAAACAGAACCAGAGCTAAGATCACTAGAGAAAAGGCTCAATGTCCAAGAGATCAAAGGAATGGGGGACAGAATGAGCTAAGGCCTCGGGAAGAGCATATAAGAGTATCTGAAGACTCTGATTTTCAAACTAGGCTATTCTAGTAGGAGAACCAGCTTCTCAGACACATGTGGTCTGGGAGCTCTTCAGCTGACAGATCCATCCTCAGATGCTGGGAACCAGAATCAGGTAAATAGTAGAGACTGGGTTTAAAGCAGGACAGATAAATTGGCATAGGATGAAGCCCTGGGCATTGAAATATTTTAAACTCCCCAATGACTCTAATATGTACCCAAGGTTGAGAACCATGGAGTTTATGAGAATATATAACCATTTCCTTCATAACGTCAACAAGTCAAATAACTTAAAATATACGTTTAAGTAGTTAAAACACTTAATGGACAACTAGGTCAAACATTCACATCAATTCTTAAATTTCTTGTTCTAAACAAGTTCTGATACTCTTAAAAAGAGGCAAAAAATGTTAGACCACACACCTGATTAAAACTTGAGGGCAGTGGAATGCCCTTCACTCAGCATTCCTTCATTACAAATTAGAATGCAAATTAAGACCATGACATTGTAGGAGGCTGCTAAGCACCAACAGCCAGTCTTTTATACACCAAAGATCAATTTTACAAACCATCTCTGGCTCAGCAGAGAGTTTGATATTGTATTTGAATAATTAGTAATTACTAAATTATCTAAAGGCAAGTTACAGTGAATATTAACATTTAAAACCCTATTTACACCGTGGTAAAATTTATAATTTTAGTGAAACAAAGCATATAATTTTCACCACATCAAATTCAAAACTTTACGATGAAAATTATAACAGAATCAGAATTTTAATTTTTAAAACATTATGAAAGTAATTAATTCAGTAGATCATCTTTAAGAAGTAACTTGAATCTCTCTATATACTTCCTGATGGCCTGGAACTACTATGAAGCAAATTCTTTTCCAGTTAATGAATGAATGTAATTAATTACTTTACCCTTTCCTAACCTTTATCAGTTACTTTGCCTTGCAAAAACAAAAAACAAACAAAAGCTTTCAATTTTGAAGCAATCTGCAAAATATTCCTAAATAAAAAATATTAAAGACTTAGTAAAAATATATATGCAAGGTGCCTTTGAAAAACCTGGACTGTAAAACAACCAATCATCTGGAATTTCTGTGAAACCATTCAATAACTCCCATACGATAGAAAGCCAAAACGATTAAAATTCAGATGGAGATATGGGTTCCAGTTACAGTTCTGCCATTGGCTACCTGTATGACCTCAACAAAGTTAATCGCCTCTCTGAAAAGCAGTAACCACCTTCCAACCCACATACGTATATGTACATATGTGCGCACGTTTGCAAAGTGTACATTAAGACTAAAGTCTACTCCAGGCCTAAAATTCTGTTTCTAGTAAAAAGACAACAGGAAGAATCTGAAGACTGTGAGTTAACTGTGTAAAGCACCAGTATTTCTGTGCTTTAGCTTTAATATATTTAAATAATCTAAAACATTTCAAACTCTGTGATAACAGGTAAGATATGAGATAGGATTTTAATATCTATAGCACATATATTATCAATATTAATACAGATGCTTTCATAATGTTCTAAAAATAGTACACTATTACCAAAAAAAAAAAAAAATGTTATGGAGAGTCTTCACTTCCTACCACTGCACTCACCTACCACATTAAAACACCCATGTTGCTTGTGTGTCATCATTCTTCCTCTAAAATATACTCACCAGTTTCTCCCTAGCTGTTCTTTCACTTTATTGGTTGACAGAATCAAGAAAAAATGTTCTTTACCTAACTTTCCAGGACTGGGTAGGGACTGGCTGCAAATAGCAGAACTCCTAGTTAAGAGGTACTCTGGAGAGACAGCAGGCCTCACATTAGAGAATGCTTATACTATTTCAGTTTAAAAGTAAGATGCAAGCAACTCACCATTGTTCCAAAAGGAATGGCTCTCGAAGCATGGTAATAAATGGCTATAAAATTGATGAAGAAGGCAGTGCCACACACCATAGCTGGGATGAGGAATGCACCAATGAACATCTGCTTTATCCATCTCCTTCCTGAAAGAAAAGGGAAACTATAACAACCAGAGAGCTAGGGAGACAGACAGACATATATTAATGTTTAAAAGGTGGTTATTTAGTATCAAATTATCTAAAATTTTAATGTAAAATTTTAATTTGACATTAATTTAAATTTGACTTCCTAATAGCTGTTTCAAAACAACAGCTAATAAAGACCGGTCCAGCTATTCAAGTATGTCTAGTGGAAACACGCTTTCGATGTGGGTGTACTGGAAAAGAGCAATGAACTATGGTAAAATATTCTGGTGTTTTGTCCTGATTCTGCCACTGAACCGCTGTGAACGTTGGTAAACCACTCAATCTTTCTGGGCTACAAGTTGGCCTAGAAAGGTGTTTTCAAACACCTAGGTGTTACTTGGAGTTCTGGAGCTTCTAAGAGGTGCCCATGAAGTCACCAGTAAAGGAAGGGCCCAGGTCCTCCAGCCCTGCTTCAACAGAACAAGTTCATTTTCAACAGTTTCACATATTGTAGTTTCATATATGCTCTCATTTGAAAAGAGGGTTCTGCTCTAAATAAACAAAAGTTTAAAACACCCTGGGTTAACGTTCCCTAAATTTACTCTTAGCTTTATAATTATGATTATAAACATATATTTAAATTCATTTCTATGTTTCAAAAGGAAAAAACAATAGAATGTGTTTCATGAGCTTCCTCTCGCAATTAGAACTAAATATTTATGTTTTACTATTTCTTTGAACCTCTTTGTATTGCCAAAATTCTATTCACTGAGAATCTATTATTTAAATAACCCAAGGAAAGAATTTTTAAACTATGTAATCAAAAACTTTTTAATCAAGTTCATAATGACCAGAAGCACAACAGGAGCTACCTTTCTAATACAGCAGAGTGCATGAGCAAGCACACCTCCGGGAAGCATCTTCACACTGCTCAGGAACGTAATGTAAAGATTTAACATGGGATCACTATTAAAGTTCAGCCCCACAACCATAAGCAACAGGACCCAAACAGAAAGTGCTACAGGAAAAACAAGCAATATCTTAACTTTTATTTTCTTCTATATAAAGTTCTTTTCAAACATCCGTGTCATAGAATCACTACCCCAGATCTTGACATTCTTGCAGAAAAACTCCTTGATTCCGAACTTTTGCCTCTAATTTCTTTCTCAGGTACGTTTCAAGAACCCCTCCTTTCTAAACTAATACTCAGCATTTGAACAACAACACAAAAAGGGTAAGAACTAATTAAAATGATTATTTCTTATTAAATTCCAAACCTTTCCTAGCATTCTCTTTTCCTGCACTTTCCATTATCTTCTCAGATTCAGACACGGGTTAATAAATTCTATATTCAGCTATATTCAACTCTCTTTCTCCCTTTCCCTCCAACAGTCAAAAAGAATCCCACGCACACTCCACTGGGTACAATCAGTAGCCCAGGCATCTGCATTGTGCTTCCTACTGCTCCCCAACACCCTTGGAGACTCTGGTCTTTAAATTGGGTCTGGAGCACTATCCAGTGCAGTGAGGACAGTAGGAAGTCTTTGAGCTCCACTGTAGTTCAGATCCTGAGATAACCTGAAGAATTCCTGATTCTCTGGGCTGACCTCTATATTCACCTGGTTTTAGGGATCGCTCAGACAAAATATCAGGACATGATCAGACCTCCTCAGGGCACTGTCAATCAGAAAATAACCTTTAGAGTATTCCTGGTAAGATTTGATACTCCTAGGCTTAGGTCTGAACTCTGTCAACTTTCAAGAATAAGCATAGTAAAGTTAAGTTTGGTTGGGTGTTCTTAACTTGCAATTGGACTAAAAGCAAATTTATGTCCAAGGATGAATAAATTTCCTGTTGTGAGTAATCTGTTTCTGCTGTGGAGACTTTTCTGGAGGTCAAAAATTGTACAATTCTTAGCCTAACTAGTTTTCAGGTTAAATTCAAAGTAGGAGTTACCTTAGGCATCCTTATTTCCTCAGGATGGTAGACCTGTGTGCTAAGACTCATTTCCCATATCTAGACGTAGAACAGAGAAACTGAACAGCTAACTAAAATAGTCAGGAATCTGCAATGATACTCCCTCAGGCAATCCAGAGAACTATCTCTGCTGAAGGTATACACCATATTAAGTCTGATAGGACCAATTTTTTAAACAGCCATGGTAAACCAGGATATCCTGAGGGAATTTTAAATGCTCTGAGCTCCTATAGACGATATGTCTAGCCTACTAAAAGAAGGCAGGATCCCCTAATGATGACACTGCTTAGGATGGGCTGGGAAAATCACATTAAGAAGTCTCTATGCTTAGGAATATAATTTTAATGTCTTTCAACAACCCTTCATTCATAAACTATAATATGCAAATCTACTACTTTTAGCACGTTTCTGACTCCAAACAATTACAGGGGAAAAAAAGGAACTTAAAAACCCTGAATGCCATCACAGAAAGAAATATCAAGGAGCAGTATCCTCGTATCATCCATGTATACCCCGTCATTTCCAGGTCACAATAGTAAAGAAGCAAGGGGGCATTCAAGATGAAGCTCTCTTAGCAAAAGATTGTGACAGAAAATCTTTGTGCAGTGTCCTTTGATAAATATTTAAGAGTCAACAGATGTAAACAGATTTCCTTCCTATGTTACTTCACTGCCCAGACATTTATCCATAAACCATGAAACATGCCTTTACATTTGGCTATGAAGCTATATATTCTATGTGGAAACCTCCCATGGAGCACTACTAGGGAACTAGGCACCTCAAAGCAAAATAATATCAATAACTTAAATACACTCTCTCCTACATGTTCCTCAGGGCTAATTCACAGTGGACAATGGAGATGATCTATTCATTATTCATAATTTTAGGAAATAAAACGCAAGGATTCCATAAAAGCAAATTAGAACATATAATAGGTTTGGTGGAGATTATGTGAAATGGGATAACACAGGACTTTACAATGGCTGTACTGCCCATTTTAAATTCCATATACCTCACAGTGTAATATTAGCATCTATAATTAAAAATACAACGCAATAACTCATAAATTACCTCCTTGTCTAGCATACAGACTTCCTCCAAAATAACCATTCACTGGAGATGTAGCAGCATAGACAAATATGGCTGTACTGAGCATTGACCCCCTCCTAAAAAGGCAAAACAACACATGATAAACTAAAACCAACGATTTAAAGAAAATATTATATAGTCTATCACATTAACATTAGTTTAATTTCAAAAATAAATTTAGCAGGAACACAAAAATATCCTTCTGGATTGCAAAAGACCTCAAAAGGTTGCCTAGTGAATGAATTTCTAGTTAAAATTACACTTAAATAATAACAGACTGATCCTCATTCTTTTTAAATTTGAAGTTAAATTTCATAATATTCTAAACAAATATTTCACATTTCTTTGGCAAACATATTAGAAGCTGGCACTAAAACTGTTTTGCAACCCTGTGAACCAATCACATCATATGGAAAAGGATATTCATCTGTTAAGAAAAATAATTAGAATATTCCTCTTTATAATTTAACTGCTGGAGATTCCTGCCTGCTGATAGAAATAAAATGGAAGTACTATAACCTATATTATTGCTATTACTTTAAATGGTATAATACTGAGACTTTTCCTATTCAGTTTCCTTTACACTGTTAAAAACATTTTTAAAAATCCATAGGTCCACAAATCAACATTAACTCAAAGCAACAATTTCTAACCTCCTCTTCCAATAATAATATCTAAGCAATTCAGACCAACTCTCCTATTGAATAAAACTGGAAAAAATATTTTAAATGCCTAATTGCAAACAGAAATATTAAAATGATAAAATGACAGTATCATTTGCCATAATATAGAAATGTACTTAACTCACTAAAAATAAAGATCATTTCTGAAACTCACCACAACTAGGAAAGTAAAAGACTACAGATAGAAAATATAACCTTGTCAGTTTGAGATAAAGAATACTATTTTAAATAGATTTCACAAGAGTATCACACTAAAGTGTACACTGGAAGGATATACAACTTTCAAAAATTAACCACCTTCTGGATAATAATTATTATTACATTCCATTGTCCACCTACAAAGGCATCATATACAGTCTTGAAACATGTACCACTCTTGTTCAAACAATTATGTTCCATTTCTTAAAGAAGATACGTAAGTTAAAACACTGCAATATTTAATTACATCAATATATAGCTAACTACAAGTGTGGCATAATATAAAAGTCTGTCATTCCCATGTTTAGAAGACTGTGGGTCTCTCAAAGTTAATCAGTTTAAAAACCAGATTTGCCCACAGCCAACATCATTCTCAATGGTGAAAAACTGAAACCATTTCCTCTAAGATCAGGAACAAGACAAGGCTGTCCACTCTCACCACTGTTATTCAACATAGTTTTGGAAGTTTTAGCCAGAGCAGTCAGAGAAGATAAAGAAATAAAAGGAATCCAAATCGGAAAAGAAGAAATAAGGTTGTCACCGTTTGCAGATGACATGATACTATACATAGAGAATCCTGAAGATGCTACCAGAAAACTACTAGAGCTAATCAATGAATTTGGTAAAGAAGCAGGATACAAAATTAATGCACAGAAATCTCCTGCATTCCTATACACTAAGGATGAAAACTCTGAAAGAGAAATTAAGGAAACACTCTCATTTGCCATTGCAACAAAAAGAATAAAATACCTAGGATAAACCTACCTAAGGAGACAAAACAGCTGTATGCAGAAAACTATTAGACACTGATGAAAGAAATTAAAGATGATACAAATAGATGGAGAGATATACCATGTTCTTGGATTGGAAGAATCAACATTGTGAAAATGACTATACTACCCAAAGCAATCTACAGATTCAATGCAATCCCTACCAAACTACCAATGGCATTTTTCAGAGAACTAAAACAAAAAATTTCACAATTTGTATGGAAACACGAAAAATCCCGAATAGCCAAAGCAATCTTGATAAAGAAAAACGGAGCTGGAGGAATCAGGCTCCTGGACTTCAGACTATACTACAAAGCTACAGAAATCAAGACAGTATGGTACTGGCCCAAAACAGAAATATAGATCAATAGAACAGGATAGAAAGCCCAGAGATAAACCCACACCCATATGGTCACCTTATTTTTGATAAAGGAGAGAAGAATATACAATGGAGAAAAGACAGCCTCTTCAATAAGTGGTGCTGG
>NC_041233.1:53863492-53865222 GCF_002837175.3 Physeter macrocephalus
TTTGTTATAAAGCAGAAACTAACACACCATTGTAAAGCAATTATACTCCAATAAAGATGTGAAAAAATTAAATAAAATAAAATAAAATAAAATAAAAAATAAAAACCAGATTTGTTTTTTCAAGTATCCAATTAAACACTGCAGGTACTAACTTATTTCTTCCAGACTATCATTAACAAATTGATCCATTCTGTTTATAACTGGGTGTGCGAACACTGACAGAGAGTTCAAAAAGGCTGCTCATGTGACTGAGAGTCCAAAATGACTACCAGTGGGTTAAGTTTGTAGTCCCCAGAGACATTTCCACTAAATGGAAGTGTGAGTATAAGTTAGCTTTAAAAATCAGACATACCCTTGCACCTCTTTGTTCATAAATATTTTATGGGTATTTTTCACCCCAAATAGACCATTTTCATCTACACTGAAAAAATCTGCTGAAGTGGGGAACTGTCCTCCTTGTTCATCTCTCCAAGACTGGGGGTCGGGGGAAGAGGGTGATATCTAAGTAGCTGCTTCACCTACACTTGCCATCTCACCACTGCAAAGCACGTTTCAGCACAGCAGCTGCATTTTACCAGACTTACCCATACCTTCTCAAACACCAGGCCTTCTCAAGGGTTAATATCACACTAACTGGCATCCCTACATTGATGCTGACCCTCTACCTATCTAAATATTTTTTTCTTCCCTGATTGCTATGATCATCATTGAGCAAAGTAATTTTCACATGTTACATTATCTGCTTTTTATCCTCTAGAATCCTTTAGATTCCTACTCTGGAGTGAGTCTTACAAATTTTATGTGCAAGTTTTTCATTTCTCACCGCTTTGTATTTTTACTATCTCTATCTTCATTTCTACAGCCCAGAAAATTAAGAGACACGTTCTGGAGTTAGAGTGCCTAGGTTCAAATCCCAGCTTACTAACACCCTTTACTAACAGCTATGTGACCTTACTCAAATTACGTAACCTCCCTGAGCTTTACTCTTCTCATCTGTGGGATGGAGATAATAATAGTCCCTTTACGGGGCTGACGTGAGGATTTAATAAGCTAATGAGCATAAAGCTCCTAACATGGAACCTCAATAATGTTAATCATTTTGATATCATAATAATACTGATATCATAATAATACTCACAGTTGTAGTACATACCATGTAAATGATTAAGTATGTTCACTTCAAATAAGCACAACGTAGAACAACCGTCGATAATAATGACAGGCTAAAATAACAATGCATGACTTGCCTACTAATACCATCTATTAGATGCGGTTTCTTATTTCTAAAAGCTGAAGGTCTATAAGCAGAACAGCTTCGGAATTAAAAAATGAATTGCCAACGCTGTAACCCTAACATTTGAGAAGGAACAAAGCAAAAACTTGGATTCTAGGAGAGGTTACCCACTACTAACTTATAAGACTGTGACTACTCCAAAGAAGACATACAGATGGCCAAGAAGCACATGAAAAGCTGCTCAACATCACTAATTATTAGAGAAATGCAAATCAAAACTACAATGAGATCACCTCACACCAGTTAGAACGGGCATCATCAGAAAATCGACAAACAACAAATGCTGGAGGGGGTGCAAAGAAAAGGGAACCCTCTTGCACTGTTGGTGGGAATGTAAATTGATACAGCCACTATGGAGAACAGTACGGTGGCTCCTTAAAAAACTAAAAATAGAATTACCATATGACCCAGCAATCCCACTACTGGGCATATACCC
>NC_041233.1:53865395-53900099 GCF_002837175.3 Physeter macrocephalus
ATCATATATTAACACATATATGTGGAACCTAGAAAAATGGTACAGATGAACCAGTTTGCAGGGCAGAAACAGAGACACAGATGTAGAGAACAAACGTCTGGACACCAAGGGGGGAAAGTGGCGGGGGGTGGTGATGGTGATGGGATGAATTGGGAGACTGGGATTAACATATATACACTAATATGTATAAAATGGGTAACTAATAAGAACATGCTGTATAAAAAATAAATAAAATTCAAAAATTCAAGAAAAAAAAAGACTGTGACTATACAGTCAGTGTCCATTCCGTAGTGATGCATTTAATCCAGTATTTAATGTAAAGCATGACTTCTTGAAAGATTTGAAATGCTTTTCTTGAATTTGGGATTTCATTTGAAATATATTATATCCTAAAATAAGAACTACCTACCAGAACACTGAAGTTTACGTTTTGGCCAATTATTTTAAGGTTTATGCAGTAAATAAATTACAAAGGTTATATTAAAGAAATATGACAGAAACTAGAGAAAAATAACTTTGTTGATTAATACACATTCACTGCAGTTCAACAA
Source organism: Physeter macrocephalus (assembly GCF_002837175.3). Lineage (NCBI taxonomy): Eukaryota > Metazoa > Chordata > Mammalia > Artiodactyla > Physeteridae > Physeter > Physeter macrocephalus. Next base: position 53,865,947 of record NC_041233.1, read on the forward strand.
GCACTGATTGAGTACCCTGCATATACAAAGTTCTTGAGGTACTCTCAGAATGCAGAGATAAGACCCAGTCCTTGCTCTCAAGGAGCTTACTGTCCAGTGGAAGAAACAGCAATTTAGTATAGTTAAATATTTAATATACAACTAAAGAGCCATGCTTTCAGCAAAACAATTTACTACTTGCCCACCAAATGCCAAGCACATTTAAGCAAGAAGGCATCATGAACTGAAACAGAGATACAAGATGTAACTGGGGACAAGTGTCATTCTGACTGAGGACTTAATGGGGTGGCATCTATACCCCAGGCTCAGAGCGTATTTGCTTTGCTGAGGTCATGGTTCTCGGAGCACAAGGTTATAGGGCTACTAAATAGGGACTTGAGATCTTGGTGAATGTACAACTTTTTTTATGATCCAAAGGCCTCACATCAAGAATTTCTTGCAGGACTTCTCTGGTGGCGCAGTGGTTAAGAATCTGCCTGCCAATGCAGCGGACACAGGTTTGAGCCCTGGTCCGGGAAGATCCCACATGCTGCGAAGCAATTAAGCCCATGCGCCACAACTACTGAGCCTGTACTCTAGAGCCTGCAAGCCACAACTACTGAGCCCGTGTGCCACACGACTGAAGCCCACGCGCCTAGAGTCCATGCTCTACAACAAGAGAAGCCACCACAGTGAGAAGCCCGCACACCGCAACGAAGGGTAGCCCCCGCTTGCCGCAACTAGAGAAAGCCGCGTGCAGCAACAAAGACCCAACACATCCAAAAATAAATAAATTTATCAAAAAAAAAAGAATTTCTTGCAACTGGTTCTGTTTTCAAAGAAAAAATGTACCAGAAAACCATGTAAAGATAGGATAAGAAGTCATCCAATCATTCTTCTAATCTCATGTGCCTTTTCCACCACTCTTTTTACTGTTATTTACAATGCTTTCTTCTGTCTGTAGAGTCTCCAAGTTTTGGAGGCAGATGTGAAGTACTAACTCAGGAAATGTGTAATCCTTGTGCGTTTCTTACGAAGATCTAATTGGATCTTCAGATTTCAAAAAAGTGCCTATTCACTTTGTCAAACAACTCTGATTTGTAACTAATTCTGCTCATACCTCTAATGGAATATAACCAACCAAAATGTTCAGTAAGGCTAATAATTTTAGGATATAACAGAAAAATATACTTACAGCTAAAGATTACTGCTCATTATTTAATTTGTTTACAATAATGATATTTAGGCTATTTAAATTCTAAGATAATTGAAATCCGCAAATATTTAATTATGACTGACTTAAAGGTTCCAATTATTAAAACTATTCAAGAACAACAAAAAAGTAATAAAGTTAAGCACATGACTTACTCTGTATACAAATCTTCTATCATTGCAACAATAATAACAATGAGAGACACAGCAAATATCTGACATCCAGAACCAATGAGAGAGGAAAATATCAGCGGGTGACTTGATGGTCTAAATACATCTCCATGCACCTGCTTCCATCCATACTCGTCTCCTAGGTCTCTATCCTATATACATATATATGTTGAGAGAAAAGAAAATAATTCAGAATGAAATTAAAATACATAAAATAGGTAAAAATTTACAATTACAGTCCTAAGTTCCCTCACTACAAACTTAAAGGTATTAAAAGGGTTTCAAAATATCAAGAAAAGACATTTGTTCTAATTTAAAATAATTTCTGCCTTAATACCTTATAATGTTAAAGTGTTGCAATATTACTGAGGCTCAGGAAGGTGGATCCTGGTTGTACTCAGAGAATCTCAAAGAATGGAAAAAGAAAAGGTCTAGACGCAAAAAGAAATGGTCAAATTGGGAGAAAAGCCCAATGGCTCTCTGAATGTTACTTTCAGACACTACTCTTGATCTTTACGTCATGACTAAGGCTCATATATGAGCGGGGGCCAGGTGGAGAGCAAAACTGAAGAAGATTAAAACCAGTACTAGATGCCCTAGCAATGCAGAAATCTCCCTTATAGCCTGGAGCCTAAGAAAATACACAGGGAATATATCAAATAGTTAAATATCATTTAACTGTCTATAGCATTTTTTTAAAAGGATTCAATTTTGCCTTTTCAACCCAAGTAAGCAAGTATTCAAAACAGTGTTTCTTAAGAAGTATCAGTCCCTCAAGATAATCTTTGTGGTTTTTTTGGCCTTGGGGGTGTGGGGGGTCCTGGTCAGCTATGTTTGAGAGGCACCAAATACTTCATCTACCCTCTGATACTTCACAATACACATGAGCATATTAAAATTTTAATTTGTTTAACTGTTTTCCAAACTTATTTAATGATGGAGCATATCTACGCAGACTAGCCATTAACAACTGAATCACTCTGCTGTACACCTGAAACCAACACAACATTGTAAATTACACTTCAATTAGAAAAAAAAAAAAAAGAATAACCATTAACATTCCCTGGCAGTCCAGTGGTTAGGACTCCAAGCTTTCACTGCTGAGGGCACGGGTTCAATCCCTGGCCAAGAACTAAGATCCTGCAAGCCACACAGTGCAGCCAAAAAAATTAAAAACAAACAAAAAAAAACACTTTTGCTCATTTACGACACTGTTCTACAATTTAGTAAAAATAATTTAGAAACAACCCTCCCCTTTTAACCTACTAAACTAAATGTAAATCAATCCCTCCATCTACTCCCTTAATTTTATGCAATATTTAACAGCATTAGGAAGATACCAATACAAGTCTACAACCTCCTAGCTGCAATTCTGAAATCAAAAGCTCTGAAAAGTGAAAAGTCTGCCTCACAAGTTTGACATATCCTTATTTGGTGGCAAATCTTGGAGCGAACTAACAAGAGGTTATTTATACTGTTTATTTATCCCACTTAGGGTGAACATTCATATGTTTTGCTGAAAACACATTAATACATTTGATTATAGGACATGTAATCAGGGCATGTAAAAACATTAAAATATTTGATTAGAGACCCCTCAGGGAGCTTTATACCTTTCTAAAACCTGAAAATTCTGAATTCTAAAGCTCATCTGACCTCAGGATTATGGACTTGCTTCCAACATTCAATAACACTGAGTTAAATTATTTTATAAATACAATGTAAAATGTATGCTTACCATGTCGTCCATTTCTTCTTCTTTACTGTACCGGGCATAATCTTTTCTTAAAGTTCTCATTAAAATCATTGAAACTAAGCCCACCAAGAAGATAACCATCATGAAGGAGTTGAAAATTGAAAACCAGTGAATCTAAAATAACAGAAAATAAAACATTACTTACTTGAAATACCAGTTACAAAATTCATAGGTTTCATGAGGACAATGGGATGTTAATGCAAAAAAACCCCACAAAAGTCTTCTAAAAACTTTTACATGAAAATCCAAAACTAAGATATACTGGGAAAGAGTAATCAAAGGGATTGGCTTTCTTTCCAGTAAGCTTTAGATGCATTAAAAGTATGATACTGTTTACACGGATTATCACAATCAAATTTATTGTACAAATAAAATACAATTTGGCCACATAGAATATGCTATTCAGCATTAGAGAGAAAGACCATGGGTTTTGGAGTCAAACAGGTCTGAATTTTAACACAGGCCCTGACCCCAGTTTTCTTACAACAAAAATGAAGGAAATAATACTATATCGTAAGTGATTTGTACGGTTTAATACATATATAAACTGTACGGCGCCGTGTCTGGTGCAGAGCAGTAAATACTCAATAAATATTAGTTCCCTTCCCTCTAACTAAGCAACAACCTGAAAACCTCTTTAAAATTATAAGACTAAACCATCATAGCTGCCCCCATGAAATTAGGCCACCTTCCTGAATGACCTGCTTCACTTGCTTCCAGTTCATCCTCTCTACCCTGCCGCCACCATCATGCACTCCTCTCCAAAGCAGCTATCCATGGTACAGAGAACTCTGAGGTACCCCATAGTTTCTCAATGCCCCCAAGGCTCTTGACGTTGATTTTACCCACACATTTGTCACAAAATTGTGTCCAGACTCAGCACATCTCACGTCAACTGTCTGTGGCACTGTCCAGCAATTCCTTTATATTTTAATTCCCAAAATTTCCTTATGGATAGTCCCAAAATTTCTCTTCTCTCTCAATTTCATTTATTTTTCCCTTCCTCTCTATTTCCATGCCATCACCTCATACCTGATAGCTCTAATGGCCTCCTAGTTGATGACCTTTATGTTTGGTCTTTCTCCTTCCTTTCAATCTATCCTACAAAAGCTTATCCAGCAAATCTTTCTGAAACATCATGTTCATATACCACTTCTCTATTCTAAAACTTACAGTGACATTCCCTATTTTCTCACATAACAACCTAAACTATTTTCCCTAATATTCTGTACCCCTTGTAAGATGGCCACCTCAGCTTACCTAGCCAACCTTTCTTTCCACTGTATCTTATATTCCAATCAGGCCTACCGTTCCTCAATGACCCAAAAGTACAGCTTATCACTTCCACCTCTGTATCCTTCTCAGAATTTCTTCTCACAAGGGATCCACTTCTATCTACCTTTGTAAATTCTGTCTACAATTTAAAACCCAACTCAAAACCCCTCTCCTCCATAAAACCTCTCATACACATATTTTAATTATTCACAGATATTCTCCTGCTCTAAACTTCTACAGATACATAGAATATTTAACATGAAGGAGGTACTGTTCTGTACAATTAGGATTTTAATTAGATTTTAACTTGGGCTAACATGCTGAGCATGTGCACTAGAGTGAAAAGCAGTACTGGCTGTTATCCACCCAGAGGCTTCAGGCAACTGATAAACTATGGCTTCCCCTGAAAAGCAAGGGGCAGTCAACTGCCTCTGCCTCTTCATAAGGTCATTTCTTCCTTCATTCAACAATTTGTTTATTAAGTACCTATTGAAATTATAAAGGAAATAATGAATGCATTATATTTTGAAATATTTACCAAAAAGGGTTGTACAAATTTAAGTTTATCACAAAAGTATCACTTAAGATTTATAAATGCAGTCTATAATAAAAGGCTTTTCCAAAGGTTTGATTTTGTTTCTACTCTGGGAAATTAATAACCCAGAAAAGGACAAGAGAGAAAAAAATTTACATATATATATAAAACTCATATCTCTTTTCAGTCAATTTATCAAATTTTTGAAGAGAAAAAGGTTTATATAGTTACTACTTAGTAATAAGAAAGATACACCCCAAAATGCAAAAATTTCTAGCAAAGCTCTCTATCTTCTAACCTAAGATACAAACATTAAACTAATACTGATTATAATGTACTACTAATAACCTGACATTTTATAATATTCCTTTATCCCCCAAATTATAAAATGTTCTATGATTCTGAAATTATTAACCAAGGGAAATATTTATTTAAAACAATAAAGAAATGAGATGTCACACAGGGGTTACTAACCCTACGAACTGCTGACTCCAGCACCCCTAGTGTTGCTAATCCGAAAGCAGCACTCCAGGTTTGTCATAAATGTTAGAACACTGGAGATTAACTAACTATACCACCAGGGCTGCCTCTTCCTGAGCACCTGCTCTGGAAACACTGAACCAGGTGCTTTATATACACTGTCAAATGGAATTTCACAACAACTCTGCAAGGCAATGTAACCCCTGCTCCACTACTGAAAAGAAGCTAAACAACTGACTCATCTGACCACAGTTACAGTAAATGGCAGAGACAGAGTCTGTATCCAGCTGCAGCTCCTAAGTCTGTGTTTGTAGTCACTGTATTAGAAACAATCCCAACTCTTACACAGTAGATCCCATCCACTCCTGCCTACTCAAGGAAAATGCTTCAGTAATTCTCCCCCATCTCCTGAATCATCAGTTTTGTACTCTCTACTGAACCCCATCAACATAACAAACATGTTTTTCTTACATTTCAAAAAAAAAAACCCCAAAAAACAAACCCCCACCCCCCTCCTGATTCCATCTTTCCTACCGGCTACTACACCATTTCTGCACTCCCTTTAGTAGCAAACTTGCTGCCTCCAATTCCTCTCCTCCCATTCTCTCTTAGACCAGCTCTGTTGAGATTCTGCCCCACCACTACACCAAACCTGCTCTTTGTCAAGTTCACTCATGACCCCAGATGAATTAACAAGTACTTTCAGTACTCATCTTACCTGACCCATCAGCAACAATTCAGAACTAATCTTTCTATCCTCTGTGACAGACTTTCCTCTCTTGGCTTCCAAAATACCATACAATCTTTTTTTCGCCCCATACCGTACCAATATCTCCTCAGGGCCCTTAGCTGGTTTCTCCTTTTCTCCCTGAACTTATACTACTGCTCCCAGGGCTCAGTCCTTAGTCCTCTTCTATTTGTACATACTCTTCCTTGGTATTGCATTCAGTCTCGCAGCTTTAAATACTATTTATATGCCAATGGCTACAAAATTTGTAGGCCTCTCTTTTGAACTCCAGATTGATATATCCAACTAGCTGGTCATTATCTCTGTCTGGATATCTTACAGACACTTCAAAACCACCATGTCCCAAACTGTACTCTGATCTTCCCCTCCAACTCTCCAAATACAGCTTTTCCACCCCACTGACAGCAGCTCCACTCTGATAGATGCTCAGGCCCAAAACTGTGGAGTCTTTCTCAAACCTTCTTTATCTTTCTATCCATCAGGAAATCTTGCTGGCTCTACCTTCAAAATACGTTCACAATCTGGCATCTTCTCGCCACCTCCACTGCTATGCCTTGGTCCGAGCCACGTTTACTTATCTGCATTAATGCGACAGCCTCTCCGGTGGTAACCCTGCTACTGCCCATTTCCCACACAACCCATTTTCAACATCACAACCTGAAAGACCCTTTTGAAATAGAAGTCAGATCTGCCAATACCCTGCTGAAAACACTATTCTGCCCCCTTTGCATTCAGAGTCCTTAAAGCAGCCATGGCTGATCTGGCTCCTGCTGCCTCTCTGACTGCATCTCCTACTTCTCGTGCCCTTGCTCTGGTCCAGCCATGCAGGCCTGCTTGCTATTCCTCAAGCACACCAAGCATGCTCCCACCTAACAGGCCTTTCCATGGTGTTGCTTCTGCCTGGAATACTCTTTCTCCAGATGGCCACATTCCTTTTTTCCTTCAACTCCTTCAAGTTTTTGCTCAAAAGTCCATCTCAGAGGCTTACCCTGTCCTCCGTACTCAAAACAACTTGCTCTACCCACGGCACTCTTACCCAACTGCTCTTTTTTATTTTTCCATGTACGCATTTTTCAACATACTATACATTTTAGTTATTACGTTTACTGCATGTCTCCCCTACTAGTATGTAAGCTCCAAGAGGGCACGGATCTTTGACATTCATTCTCTAATGTATTCCACTTACTGAGTAAAGTGCTTGACACACAGCAAGTGCTCGATTAATATTTGTTTAAAAAATATATATGGTATACAGTTCTACTAGTGAAAATGCCAAAAGGCAGCCTTTCCATCAAGCTGTCACTACGCCATGAGACTAGAAGCAAGTAGACCTAGGTGTTCTGGTAGGGAATGTCAGTTGGAAGCCCTCATATTCTCAAATGCTACTTAAAGTTGAAGTTATTTGTGCCTATACCTTTAAATGGACTACCATGTTCAGGACTGCCTGAGCGCTGAATCTGAGGAAAAGCCCTGGGAGGGTGGGGGAGGGAATCGCAGCTCCAGGAGTAGCACACTAAATCTTTCAGTAGGGGCTAAACCCCAAACAGCTTCATTTTTTTCTCCTAGGACCCCGTGGAAGATTAGCAGTAGTAACAGGTTCTGGTGGAGTCTAAGGGTGCAAACTGGCCGTAATGATATAACTCTGAGACAAAAAAACCTTATAAGCCATCTCAAAAATTGGTGACTAATAAACTTCAGGATTTCAGTCCAAAAGATAGAAGAGGCAAGTCAGGAAGAAAGTCAGAAGAATGGATATATCCCCTTACACCTTCTAGTTTTTTCATGTCCATCCTTGAAGGAGTGAACCACCAAAATAAAATCTGTTTTTGGCTAAAAATAACCAAAGCTATCTGTACAAAACCAGCAGCAATGCCACTAGACTAAGGATCTGAGATCCAGTGTATACCTGCAGGTTGGGGGGGTGGGAGGCATCTTTCCATTCTTGGTGTTTCTTTGTATGTGGAAGGATTTCCCCTGGCAAAAACTCCTGGTATCACTCCACTCCTGTATTCATTCCTTCCTGGAGGAGGCATACATTCTGCTCTGTTTCTCCACACTGTAATTTTTACACACACAGGCACCCAGGTAGGAAAACTTGAAACAGTCCATCACTGTCTGAGTGTGTTAAGTTTCTCCAATTCTGAGTTTCAATATTAAGAAGCCCACTTCTCTCTCTCCCCCATCCCTCTCCTTCTCTTCTCCCCATCTCCCCTCTCCTTACTAGCACACACTAAGGAAAGGCCATGTGAGCACCCAGCTAGAAGGTGGTTGTCTACAAGCTAGGAAGCAGGTCCTCACCAGACCCTGAATCTGCCAGCAACTTGATCTTGGACTTCCCAGCCTCGCAATCCTTAGCATGTGTATGACTCCTCATGGTCACAAGAAGACCATGCCTGGGTTCCAGACAGAAGAAAAGAAGTGGAAAATCAAAGAGCCTGATTCTGCCTGCCTTTTTAGAGGCTGTCTGAGGAACCCTACCAGGAACATTGGCTTTCATCTCATTGGTCCACAATCAGACCTCAGGGCTTCAATGCCACCACAAACAAATTTGTGTTCTGTTGGTAATAAATATAAGAATGATACTGTGGGTAACAAAGAATACCTGCTACCCCTGGAAAAAAAAAAAAAAAAAAAAAAAGAAGCCCACTTGACCACAGTTACAGCCACATTCTCCAGTATTAGCCTCATTAGCAATAAAAGTGGTATCTTGGCTTCCCATATGCTGCATTCTTCCTTGTGTATCTCTTCATTGGTTTAAACCAGGCATGATGAAGGGAGCTTTTGACTGCTCCTCTAAAACTCTCTATCACTCTTATGACTCTGAGCTCACATCTGAAATCAGCATTCGTTAAATCTTTGAGATCCAAGCCCTAGCACAGTGCCTTATACGTGGCAGATACTCATTGTTTAACTGATTGAAGCACATACTGAATGTCTTAAAATACACAATTTACCTACCCTGTGTTGAAAAAAGGATGGATCAAGGTATTTGTCAAATCGATCTTCAAATTTTACATCTGACTTTTTCCACTTTACCTGAAAAAAATTTTCTTCATTTGAAAATCAAGGCCAGTAAACGATAATCTGATAACAAAACTCTGAGCAAAATTTGAAAAGATTTACACACTTAGAATAAGATACTACAGAAATAGTAGAAAGTTACTACCAATTTGAGAAATTGAAATACATGATAAAAAAACTAGCCAACTTTCCTCCCTGTGTATTAACAAAACTTATGACTTAGAGGGATCATTTCAGTTTTCAAGGACTATTAACTGTTGCTGACTTACATTCTCTGACCCTATAAATGTGATAACAACTCAATTAAACAGACCAAATAAAATAAGAATCTGTACATCTTTGTCCTTAGATTGCATTAGTTTTATTACAATGATGTTTCTTTATAAGTACGGTTATGCAAATTTTATTTGCACTAGGTACATATGCACAAAGCTTGAAAAACTTTCAAAACTGTCTACTAGCAATGGATTCATTCCAATTACCTGGAAAAAAACTACCAAAGAGAGAGGCTACCTACGTCGGATTTCTCTTCTTTCCACTACTTTTAATCCTAACAGAACAGAATTAACTTGACAGTTCCAAGGGGCTCTGACAAGCTCTTACTCTGCAGGAGTATCTTATTCCAACTGATAAAGCAAAATATGGTAAACTATACTCATCCAGAAATTTTCAACATGGCATCATCTCTTAATCTGCAACAGTAAAAAGGAAAGAGAAACAAGGAGTAATGTAATCTAAAAAGTAACCATGAAAACACATGGCTGGGTTAGCTAACTGCCCAGTTATAATGGTAAAGTTTGCTGAAGCAAATGGTAGGTCCTGCCAATGCATAACAGGTATCTAATACTACAGACCTGAAATAAACCTCCCTGCTTTTAGGAGGCTTACTTACATACATTAGTAATATTCTGCTGCATCCCATTTCAAGCTACAATTTCAATTACTAAAGTTGTAAAACATACTTAATTGTTGATATTAAGTGACAAACACTGCTTCCTGTATACAATTACTTTAATACTTACCGAATATGACATCTGGATTTTAGTATTGGGAACCAGTTTCACTTTTCCTTCACTAGTTAGATTAACATCAACAATTCGATTTCCATTAAAACCTATTTCAAGTTTTTTATAGGTCCAAAGATAGTAATCTTCCCCATTTTCATCTGCTTCACCAACAATACCTTCAAAAGAAATAACACTTCATATAAGGTATGTAATATCACTTTGTATTTAAAATACATTAGAAGCTAAAAGTTCATTAAAAAACATTTTTATAAAAAAGCAATACTACCATTATTCCTCATGGTTAGAACAATGAAAAGGTACAGGCGGGACTTCTCTTTGTTAACTACTTGGCAAACACAAAACTATTTTCACACCATGGTAAAAAAAGTGATGCACAGCTCAGCATAACCTATCACTAATTTGATCCTCAAAGTTCATGCTCTGTCATTAGTATCACCTTCATTGTAATAATCATGACTGTGTAGTTTATATTCTTTAATATCTCAAAATTTCAGGGAGCACTATATCACTATCTGGCAAGGTTCTCAGTTTCGTGGTCAAACTAAAATTAAAACCAAGGTCTCCAGAGGTCTAGTCCAGTACTTTCTCTAACAACCTATGATCAACCCATTCCTAATAAGCAGCACATATGTGTAGAGTGGGTACCAAAACTTAAAACGCCTCCCCTTTATACCTCAAGCACTGGACTTATCCCTGGGAAGTCAACAAAATGAAAGGAGAGTTGAAAATAAATGGTAATGAGGCAAAAGTTAAAATGATCATTTTGATCACAATTTGGGATACTGAAGAAGACCCAAACAAGGGAGTAGGTAGTACCTGAGGATCTATCTCTTGTGCCCTCATACTGTCAGCTATTTATCCAATGTTCTCTACCCAAGCCTATATATTCATTAGCGCCTTAGGCTCTAAAAGTTACTCCTGGGCCTTCCCTCTACGGTCAGTGCAACTCATGAAAAGCATTAGTGGGAAAAAAATGATCATTTCTTATTAAGAATTATTTGCTTATTAACCAAAGTTGTTCTAATTGGTACAAGTTCAAGGAATACAGTTTCACTTTGTTTGAGGTTGTAGAGGGATAATAAAATCCTTCTAATAATTAATTTCACCAAAGTTTATTTACCTATCTACTCTGAAAACTCTGAGGGTGGAGACATAATTATACCAAACAGGAAAGTATTCTCTAAATGACTTTTAAAAGACTCTGAAACCTTTATCCCAAGAAAAGCCAGATAAAGATTTTTTTCTGACAGGGTTTCCCATGGTTCAGACATTCTAGGACATCCAAAAGTATCTGCCCTAAACATGGCAGAAACCCAGAGCTAAAAAAGATTTATGTTAAGACAGGAAAGCACAGCTGCCATGTTGCTTATGGAGGCCCACAGAAATGACGGAAAAAACCTAAGGTTCTAGACATGAAACCCGTAAGCAATGCAAAAGACTTGCTCTCACCAAAATAAGAGAAAACCCAGATTAATGGGTTCTCCTAAAACTACAGGCTCAGAAGTCTTCAGCGAATATTCAGCATATCTTCCTACTACCCTCAGAGTCAATCACAGAAATGTCTGTTATACTAATTACAGTCATTTACATGAAACGCTTACTATTTATACCTAATTAACATGTAACAGTAATGACGATGCATACAATTTTATCTTGAGATTAACTTTCTTATAAATTCCATCTTAGTACCATATTAAACTCTGGGCTGATGTGTTCAGTCTTTCAGTTTGCTGCTCATAAATACACTAGTCTGCTAATAACTTTAAGAATTAGAATATTAATTATATATTATTTATTTATAAGAACAAGTGTCCAAAGACCAAAAAACAAAAACAACAACAACAAGCCATTAAGAGAAAAATGTGGTCAAACATGCTGGCTGTGATAGCTGGCTTTGCTTTGCATATTAAGTAATTTAATCAAGCCCAGCACAAACAATGTTTGGATTATGAATAAGTTGGTATTAACTACTGCATTGTTCTTCTCCATTAACACAGATGAACAAGGACATAAAACATAAAAAATAAAACATAAAGAAGTTTTTAAAATTTTAAACATAATAGACTTTTGGAAAATAACATAGGAACTAGCAAAACAAGTCATTCAGGAGACTATTATATCTAAAAACCATACTACCACAGTGCCACATGACAGAAAGTCAGAATATAACTTTAAAATCCTATTCAGTCCCTTTGATTGTTATTTGATAAAATAAGTCAAAATAAGATGTGAGAAAAATGGAGGGAGGGGGAATATTTCCGATTGTTCAAAGCACCTTTTGACCTCTTGAATATGAAAAGTTACACTGTATAAAAGTTATATTTTCAGGGATTTTCATGTAAAGTTTGACAATGTCAAAAACACTTCAAGTAACAGGAAACCATAAAACTGATGTTAAAATCATTCTATGGAAAACAGTGAAAACACATTTATTGATTCAGTGTACAATCACCTGAATAGTTATTACATAAATCTTGCTTATTATGCAAATATTCCCCAAACTTTAAAAATAACATACAATACTTACCCCATATTGGTAAGTCATCTATGTACATCTGGTACCAGTAGTGATTTTTGATAGCATACACAAATGCATCTCTCTTTTCTTTATCTAAGTCAATTTCACAGTAAGTGGCTGGCATCACATCATCTGCATAAAATAAAAATTGCAAATCAGTACACTCATTTGCAAAATAGTTACAGGAAGAATAGCACACAAAAAAGCCAACATTTCCTGAAGTTAAAACTTCTACTCATAATAGTTGAATCTCAGTGATATATATATATATATATATATATATATATAGGGATTCAGTATACAATTCTTTCCTTTTTTGTGTATGTTTAAGATTTTTCACAATAAAAGATTTTAATCACTTTACTTTCAAAGATTATCTTACTAAGTGAAGAAAGTATCTCTTATATAAAGAAAATTATACAGAACATTTACAAAGTAACTTTAAAATGAATAAATTGATTTAAAAACAGAAATGAAAAAGCTTAAAACAATAGGAAAGTTTTCACTTTATACAAAAACTCAAGAATATGATCCTAAGTAGAGCTAACAATTTCTAGCTATGAGATCTCTGAGATAAATATTCATTTGAACATCCTTGGAAGTGCAAGTCACTGGAGGCCACAGATTCTATGAGGAATCTCAGTGACTCTTCATAATTCGGAAGATTAAAAGGCAAACCTCTATCTAGCAGGCATCACTGTTTATAAATTACCCAAAAGTTCCCTGGAGATGAGTCATTTCCACTATTGACTGCTTTTAAAAATACTCCTATCTGAAAATAATATTCAGATGGTCTCTAACTTATAAACCTTTCAAAAATGTGCTTAGGATCATTAGTTTCTAAATAAAACAAAGCAAAATCTGAAAAGCACTCTAGATGTTCATCAAAAGGACTGAGCTGTTTTTGTATGTTACTTAAGCAACTAGGAAAAAAAAAAGAGAAATCAATCTTAACAACAACAACAAAAAGCACAGATGTTTGTTTTTAAGTTCTCCTGTACTATAATATTGGTTATTTAGAACATGAAATACAACTTCCTCCAAGAAATAATGTTAAATTTCCCAAATGTTGATTAAAACAACTTAAATATAAATTGCAGCCAAACTATAATTAATAGCCATCTATAATGTTGTTTCTATGAGAAATAACAATCTGACATATAACTCCAGACACCACCACGTTTCCCCAGTTCTCAACAGAAAGAATAGCTTATTACTGCTCAGCCCAAGGTGGACACCCTAAAACTACAAAACCAAAGATGGCAGGAAACACTTAAGTCCCATGAAAGAGGGATAGGGAAATTCTCTATCCCAGTGGGAGAAGAAAACTGCTTTGTATCCAACAACAATGGCTCCCACACGTGTTCTTTCTACCCAGGCCATTTTTAGGCAGCAAGAAATTTAGGGTTTTCATAATGGCAAAAACTGAGGCTGAGCAGAGGAGAAGGCAGGGAGAGTGAAGACAGAGGTTACTACAAAGGATGCCTACGGCCAGAGCTAGGAGAAATGGCAGCAGGAAATTACAGCTACACAGGAGAGAGCAAGAACCAAAGGAAGGTCCAGGTTGAGCAGCAACGAATGGCCACAGTGGCGTGGGAGGACTCACAGCTACCTCTGCGAAGCCACCAAATTCCTTGCTGTCACAATCAGACATTCACTGATAACTGTCATTAACAATACAGCAGTTTCCTGTGTGAAGTTCTGAGATATGCAATATGACATTTACCCATATATAAAGCTTTTAAAAGATTCCTTACAGTCTGAACTTTAGTTCAACTCTCTCTTTCCCCACTCTCCACCATCCTCTCTCCCTATACTCTAACCAGACTCAGCCACCTGCAGTTCCCACACACCTTGTGCTCCTTTGGCCTCCGGATGTGTTGTTTGTGCAGTAAACCCCACCTCACATGTCCATCCTAAAATCTTTCCCATGCCTCTACCCTGTCCTCCAGAGTAATCCCTGATTCCCCAACTCTCACTCCTCTCACCACACAGCCTGCCCCTTTCACTGAAGTCCCATGGCTTTCTCTCCATATCTCCTATGGCACCTAGGCCTACACTGCGTACAACCTCACACCAGTATCTTAGCTCCTCAAAAAGACCATTAGGTCTTGAGAGCTATGTCTACAACTGATCATAACCTTTTTGGCCCCAGCTATGCCTGTTTCAGTACGCTGCAAAGAGCAAGCACTAAACAAATAAAATATTTTAACAAATTTTAAGAAAATAATTTTCCATTTATTTGGCAAAGGAAGTCACTAAGTACATCAGAGTATGCACATATACATGCATCTGTGTGTGAATGGTGTGTGTGTGTGTCTGTGTGTAAGGACAAAATGCCAATATACACAAATTAAATTTTTGAGCTGAGTATCTCAGAAGGATTGACAAAGAAGTCTTGAAGAGTATATTTCACTGATACAAAACCTAGAAAAGAAATGTTGTGGTAAAAGAGAAAACATCATTATGGAAGGCTATAATAAGGGCCTGGGTTGGTCATATTTTAATGAAATTCCTCTTGCAGGCATGTAAGCAAATACAAACATCACAAATAATTAAAGAGCCTGGTTGCTCAACTGAAAAAGCACTTGTCTCAGGAGGGAGCCACTTTGAAGATAACGAATGTAATGTGCCTGAGTATACCAAATGACCACTCAGCATTCTACATGACTGGAAAACAATCTGAAAATCTATTACCACAAATCACTACTTTAAAATTACAACAGGGCATACCCTTCTCACAGGAAATACACACCTATGAATCCTGAAGGGGATGCAATTAAGATCTTACCAATGCAAATACTTTTTATGGGGGAAAAAAGAAGAAAACCAAAGTTATAAAGTGGTAAATGTCAATACTGATTTTTCAAACAGAAAGCAAGGGTAGATTCTGGAAACAACATGCCAATAAGTCTGTCATCAATTCTCAGCAACACTACAGACTAACAACTGAATAGACAGGGAAAGCACTGAAAAAAAGAATGTGACAATTATTCATGAGTTCTCTAAGAACATATCATGCCTTATTTTGTTTAATTTCTCTTTTAACAGCATTACTGAACTGGAAAATCAGAAATACTCTACTTCAAATTCAGCAGCACTAAGCAAAGTTTCTCATGAAGTCACTATAGACAAACTATAGAGAAATGGGCAGAAACTTGGGTTTTAGTCTGGGTTCCACTACTTACTAGCTCTGTGAATAAAAGCAAGTCACTTAACCTCTGTGAACCTCAGGTCCCTCAACTGTAAAACAGATAACATCTACGCTATCTCCTTCCCAGAGTTGTTTTAAGGACGAAAAGTGCCAATATATTCAGTGTTAAGTTTTCTTGAGCCACACACCCCTTTGAGAATCCAATGGAAGTGATATCTCCCTTGCCCCCCCAAAATGCACATTCACTCAAAATTAAGTGTACAATTCCAGAGGTCCACAGACCCCTGACGCCAGAGCTTCTGGTTCAGCTTTGTATACCCAGAGTCTACCACAGGGCTCTGGAATACAGTAAGCTCTCAAAAACTGCTGAATGAACTTTTTACAGGACTGGAAAAACTGGCATATTCACCATTAATTAATCAACCATCTACATAAACCAATATTGATTAACTGACCAAACTGGCTGGCAGCATAAACTGTACAATTTTTTTTCTAGATGGCTATTTGGCAACACCTATCAAGAACTGCCTTAAAAATGATTATACCCTTTGATTCAGTAATTCTACTTCTAAGAATTTAACCTAATGAAAGATTCATAGATGCATTAAAATACTTATGTGCTAGTATAGCCAAATGCATTCTTATTTCTAACAGAAAAAAAAAAAAAACCAAAAGCAAGGAAGAAAAGGAAGAAAGAAGAAAACAATGAATATCTTGTCATTGGGAAATGGGGAGAAATTACAATATCAAGTTATAGAATACTATATACATATATTTTAAACAGTAATTTAACAATATGAGGACAAGCTGATAAGATGTTGAGGAAAAAAAAGAAGAGTAAAAACTAATTTATACTTAACTTATTAAATGAGCCAGCAAGTGCTTAGAATGGTATCTGGCACATAATAAACACTATACAAGTGTTCATTAAATACATTTTTTAAAATCATATATGGAACATGAACCCAATATTTTAAAATTTTAAATAATGTGGATGAATGTAAATATGGTCAGAAAGAAAGAAGAAACTGTTACTGGTATTTATATCCAGGTGATTTTTATATTCTTTACACTTCTCTGTAGTTTCTAAATTTTGTACATTGATCCTATATCACTGTTAAAATCAGAAAAAATATATACACATACAAAAAAAAGACAGATGTCAATCTGAAAAGAAAACAAAAAAAAGACATGTCAATCTGAAAAGAACAATGTTAGCAATGGTTTAAATAAGAACTTATAAAAAGAGCATGCTTATCAAATTTGCAGTTAGCACAAAGTTTAAAAAATTGCTAATACCAAGAATTCAAAATAACTAGAGTCAAGATTCAATACAAGATTGAAATTATTTGGTCCAGCTAAAACACTTCAGTTGAAACCAATAGGACAAAATATTGCATCAAGTTCCCAGACTTCCAATTAAACAAGGCAGATTAACCACAAGTGTCTTTTACCTCCTGAAACTCCATTAAAATGTCAATAAAGGAATAAAAAGGATGCAGGCACACAAGGACAAAAAGAGAAGACAGTGAGAAAAGATTTCAATCAATGCTGGGGAAATGGAAGATGGTGAATGACTAATAAGGCAGAGGAAACCATAACAGAAGGGACAACAGGATTGTTGTCACAGAACACAGGAGACACTCAGAACTTGGAGGCACCACAGACGTCGAAAGGTAGAGGAGAGAGAGATGTAGGGCTGAACACATAGGGGAACTGTATAAAAATATGTTTATGGAGGGGTTGGATGCCTAGGTCCCCTCCTGCACCCATCACACAGCTAGATGAATAATCTCCTCAACTTCCCCGCTACAGACCAGAGGCACTTTCCCCTAGAGAACTTCGGCAGAGAGGCTCCAGAATCAGGAAGAGCAGGAGTAGTAGAATCCAGGGACTGGAAACAGGGTGGGGTTCACCTTAAGCAAAAATCTTCATTCGGGCTGAATGAAAAGAACTGCCACCTCCCAAGCCCAGTTCCGCACTCTTTGGCAATCAGGCTTAACTACCCAGCCAGATATCTGGAGGGAAATACCGCATAGTAGTTAAAAGCTCAAACTCTTAACGCTAGGCTGCCTGGGTTCAAATCCTCTCTCTGCCACTTTCCACCTGTGAATCCTTAGACAAGGTTACTTAGCCTCTGGGCCCCAACTTCTTCATCTGAAAAATAGGTATAATACACCTCCATAAGCTTATTTCGAGGATGAAAACAGACTAGACTGAGAATCACTGAACTAGAAATACATAAGGCTCTAAGCAGCCCTTGGCATATCTACATAACTGCAGTACTCTCAACTTACCATTTCAATCTAGAGAAGCAGAAGAAATACTAATAAAATAATTTCACCCCTCTGTTAAGTTGGAATACTCAAGGAAGAGAAAATTCAAGGGAAGATCAATAAAATAAATGGGAGGAAGGAATCCTCTAGAAGTCAACTTTTCAACAATTAATATCCTTCATTATACTGCAAGAATTCTCAAATGAGAGGGAAGGGACTGGGTGGCGACCTCCCCTGCTTAGGAATTACTATTCCAGATCACCTAATGATCATAATGAACCAATTATAATAAAGAACAAGTAGGCACAAACTAGGTGCTAGACAATTTATTAAGAGCTCACCATGTTTTAATAGCTAAGGATGCAACAGTGAACAAGAATGCAACTGTCCCTGCCCCAGTGGAAGTAACTAAATTACCCAGCAGGCTAGGGCAGCAGCTTGAGGATAAATCAAATCCTATACTCAATAAACTAATTTAACATTTCATAATTGCTAATACAAAATCAAGTTGGAAGCACAGATACATACTATGTGCTATTAGTATTCATAACAATAACCATTTCTTGAATGTAAACTATCAGGAACTTTGATAAATGATGTACATGCACTATCTCATTTAAACATGACAATTCTACCAAGTGGATATTATTTCCCTCATTTCATAGATGAGGACAATGAGATCAAAGAGACTGAATACTTTGTCCAGGACTACATAGGTAGGCAGAGGCAGAGCTGAGATGCATCAAGTCTCTCTGACTCTAAAGCACATGTTCTTTCCACTCCACAATGGCAATATTCTAGGAGGTACCCTTGAAAATTATAGGGTAATGATTTCAGGTCTGGTTCAAAGATATCCAATTTAAGTCTGCCCTTTTCATTTAATTTTGTATAAAGCTTCTCAATGCAGCATTTTGTCTAGCGATACTATAAAAACTTTTAGGAAGAAAAAAAGTTGTGCATAAAACCTCAAAAGGGAGCTTTTGAGGCATCCTACATTAGACTCAAAACTACTGCTAGTTCCCTAAAATAGTCTATTTAGTGACTTTCATTTTACAAAACCATACTAATCCATTTAGCCTGAATCTACTAGGTTAAAAAAAAAATTGTGTGTTTGTGTGTATGCACATATAAGTGGGTATGTATATGTATAGCTTTTCCTAGTTTCACAATATTTCCAAAATTTTATTTTCTTACTTGAATATGCCTTCAGAAGAACCTTTAAAAATCAAATACTTAAGGGATGAAAGATGAACAATATAAATATTTCTACGGTTTACACAGGAACAGAGGGTTCAAGTTTCCACACAGCATTAGTATGCTGTGATACGCTTTGGGTAATTCATCTTTGGGCCTCCCTAACAGGAAATCAGATGACACAATCTCTAAGGTGCATCCCACCTTTAAAATTCTATGATACTATAAAGAACAACCAGGAAACCTCACAAAACACTTTCAAAGCACGATCAACTTTATCTTTGAACGGGGTAAGCAAGGGTCTACAACAGAAAGAGAAATCTAATCAGCATTTACTATTGCATCTGGACCACTTAACGTGGCAGCTTCTTTAGCAGCATATCCAGGATGGAGTGTAGAGCTGACAAGACTCCAAGGAACCGCCGACTCTTAGGGAGTAACATCTGGCCAGTTCTGATTCTTTTCATCTAAAGGTGTTTAGTCTGAAAGGAAAATAAATCCCACTTTTATAGCCCATGAAAACCATACCCCTCTATCTAAATAATCTTTCCATCTC
Source organism: Physeter macrocephalus (assembly GCF_002837175.3). Lineage (NCBI taxonomy): Eukaryota > Metazoa > Chordata > Mammalia > Artiodactyla > Physeteridae > Physeter > Physeter macrocephalus. Next base: position 53,885,850 of record NC_041233.1, read on the forward strand.
AGCCTCAAGACACTAATAAAAGAATGGTTAAGACAGCTGAATGAGTACTCTTCTTTAGTAAATAAGAGTGAGGATTGCAACAAGTGATGAAATCTGTCCATAGCAGCAAAGTAGGACTTGGGGTTTTTGCCTGTTTTCTCTCTGGTTCCTTTTTAATAAACTAGAAATGTGTACCAAATATGGAAATGAGAGAGTATGTGAATAAATGTAGTATTGAGGTTCCCAAATATCACATATTCTAGTCTAACTTTTCTCCTTACCTGTAATTAAATATTTAAATTACCTCATTAAATTAAAACAAGCCTCAGGGCATGTTTACAATAATTCATAAAGTTATAAGCCATGCCACTGTGGTTTAAATTTACAACTTAATTTTATAATTAAGCCCCAAGAAATAATACATGGGAAAAAATGTAAATATGTATACCTATTTTCAACAACAGTAAGAAAAAAAATCCTAAAAACAAGAATAGAATTTAACAAATCAAAATTAAACATTATCTTCAAAATATTATCTTTAAAATATCTCATTTCACATTCTCCTCCCAAAAGGCTAAAAATATCAGAGGTCAGTTACTATTCATTTTATACATGTAGACAATGAAGTCAAAATTGGAGTAAACAACTTTACTAAAATCAATAGAGTAAAAAAATTGGATTCAAATCCAAAGCTTCTGATTATAAGATCCATGCTCTATTCAAAAATCAAGACACCTAATCGAAGATCCTCCAAAAATTCAATTACTCAAGCTTCTGCTTACCAGGTTAAAAATGTCCATGCAGAAAATACACACTCTGACAAACTTCACAGAGAAAAATAAAAAATATAAACACACTCATAGGAACTGATAACAAAGAAGATACCTACATAATAAATAGATAAGGAGGATTTTTTTTTCCAATTTTAACAAGTCCTTGACTTAAAATTTTAAACCACACAATCTAACAGGTATTGAAGATAAACTAATATAACACTAATAAATACATTGAGCCAACGGTAAAAGTTTGAATTTGAGGCTTTACACATAATTTTTAAGTATCCATATAGCCCATTACACATCCCCACTCCTCTGGAAATTACCTCATTAGGAATCTATGAGGGCCTTCCCTGACCACATATGTCCAATCCTTAAAGGATTTACTAGAAAACACTTTTCAGAAATAAATATGTTAAGGAAATGTAATTTTATGAACAATTATTTATTTTATTATTTTATAAATACTCAAAATAAATCTTTGTTAGTTACTAATATACTTTTCTACATGTAATACACTTAACTTAGAGATTAAAACACATTTTAGGGTCTAGAGCAGTGGTTCTCAACCAAGGGCAAGTAGCAATGTTTACAGACTTTTTGGTTGTCACAACTGGAGAGTGCTACTGGCATCTAGTGGGTGCGGGCCAGGGACTCTGCTAAATGTCCCACCCTGTACAGGACAGCCCCCACAAAAAAAAAAGAATTATCTGGCCCCAATGTCAACAATGCCAAAGTTGAGAAACCCCGGTCTACGATCTAACTTTTATCATAAGGACTATTAAGGTTTACGTACCTTTGAATTTAATATCCAGACCACTAAATTCCAATTCAACTCCTTGAAGTGCTTCTCCCAGAGTTTCATGGTAGTGACTGATGCTTTTTTTTGACCCCACACAAAATGGAAGTGAAAAGTACTTATATGTCTCTTGGCGATTATGGTAGGGCCCAACAGTATTCATCCATAAGACAACTTCCTCTTTATCTTGATACTGAAACCAAAAAAAAAGCAAGTAAGAATATGTTTTTTAAAAATCTAATTCAAATTAAGGGAATATTTGTTCTAAACAGAAATGTACTATCTCAGTTTGGGAAGCTCTAAAATAAAATGCTGGAAGCTTGTTTCAAAAGGATGGTCAATGTCTACACATTAAAAATGAAATTCAGTGAATTTTAAAATTATATCCTCTGATTGTGGTCTCAAGCAGATTCATGTTTTCCAAACTTTGTTTACAGAAGATACTGTTTAAACAAAACCCAATAACCTATAAGAATATGTTTATAATTAATATTTACACTATCAAATAACAATAAACCTAGAATCAACATGATTCACCATGCTAACGTGGACAAGGAAGGAGGAAACAAAATCAATAGCTTATCCAGAACCTCATGTTAATCACTAGAAACTCCAAAAACCTAATGCTGTTAGCACGCACAAAATTTCACCTCCTTTTTTTCCCCACAGCCATTGATCAAAGTACTAGAGAGGAGAGAAATGACTAAACAAGAGGAAGAAAAAGCCATACTATGAAATCTCCACAGCCCATTCAAGTCATCATTCTATCTTTCCCTTTATCAGCCTGAAAGACAGGTACTGCATGCAAATTTCCTTGAATAAATATTATGGCTTTACCCATCAGTGAATACTATATGTAGCTAAACCTGGAGCGTGGTCTGATGACTTTGGGTAGGTGACGTCACCTTTCCAGGGTCCAACAGGGGGGAAGTGCCAAAGATTTCTAAGATCTCCTCAAGTCTAAAATTCCAATGATTCTATGAAAAGCAGTTACCTGAGTAATTTTAAAACTAGTATTCCTAATTAACAATATAAATTAAAGACAACTAACAGTTGCAGCTTAAGCCAACTAACTGCAGAAGTTAAATCACTCAACAATTATTTACTGAATGCCTACCATGCGCCAATAATTGTGTTTGTTGAGGATACAGCTTGAACCAGACACGTTCCCTGACCTACTGGAGCTTAGAGCCTAAAGGGAAAGATGGACACTGAACAAGCAATTTTAATAACGTAGGGTGCTGTGGAGCACATAACAGAGGAACCTATCCAACCAGCCCAACTACCAAACATTACCTCCAGTCCTCCATATAAAATGAATAAACATTTTCCATCAAAATCCAGCATCTCCAAAACCAAACTCTTCCCACCCAAACCCAACCCCCCAAACTGTTTTTCTAATGGTACAATCCTCTCAGTCATGAAGACTCAAACCCCAAGTCCCCGTGCATTCCAAAAAACACTGACTTGTCTACTCTTATCCAAAGCATCTGCCTCTTTTGATTCATACCATCACCATAGTAGGACTTAGATCTAATCACCTCACCTTCAAACCTAATAAACACCTCATTGTTCATAAGACATCATCCAGGTACCTCATCAAGGAAATAAAAAACTACCTGACTTTTTGAATACACGAGACATGTACCAAGCACAGCATTAGGTGTTAAGGTTATAAAGATAAATAACATACTGTCCTTTCCTTTAAGTAGTTCACAAACGATAGTGGAGCCAGACAAGTAAATGATTAACAATGAAGAAATAAGTGTTATAATTAAGGTAAAAAGGGCTATTGTAGCAACAATAAAAATGATTAATTCTGCTTTGGCAGAGAAGGGTCAGGATGAATAACAATATAGAAAATCATAAGCTGTTTCAAGTGAATTCAGAAAAACAACTGTAGATAACCTTCATGTATGAAGGAACCAAAGATCTGAATGTATACATAGATACCCATTCATAACTACTCTTGTCACTTTAGGGGGTTGACAAATATACATATGCCACCACTCTTCCATCCAATGTTCAAGGTTACACTGCACTAATCAATCAAGGTACTCCTTTCTGCACAGACGTAAGTACAGGTATAGACATATAGATATAGATAGGGATATAGCATAAGAATTCTCAAAACGGTTCTCTAAACCAATCACTATCCACTGAACAGGGCTGGTATTAGAATTGAAACCTGTTCACTGAATAGAAAGCTCTTGGCATAGTATCATGTACACAAAAAGTATTGAATATGATGGAAAAACACTGGAGAAATGCTGAAATGAAAGTTTATTAGCAACTTAGTGAAAGAAGTTTGAAGTATGTGCACTGACTGAGATAGCATCCTTTGAGAGAAATAAGAAAGGCGAGGTAACCAAAGGCATCCACTTAGGATTACCACACTGAAAGAGAGGACCTATTCTTGCCATTAATCCTGCTGAGTCTGCAGAAATTTTATAAATGTAACTCGTGAAAATAAACACAAAAACACTTTCTCTATAAATCCTAATACTCATATTCCTTTAAAAATAGACAAAAACTTGAACATAAATACTTGTTAAAACAGAGCATTCATTTATTTCATACAAATTGAAACACAGGACTAAAATAATTTAAGGGTCACAGTATGTGTTAAACTACACGTTCTGAAGTCACTCATTTTAAACATTCATGAAACCTTAATGGGGTAGTAAAGCTCTGACAACATGATGCAAACTGTACTATAACAAAATGTGTACCATTCTTTAGCCTAGGATTCCTTCTGGGAAGAAGACTGAAATAGGGATTAGAAAGAAAAAAACATATATATGTAACATAGACACAAACACTCATATATATACACATACACAAACACACACAGATTAGGGTGAATATTAAGGCTAAAACTGTTTCTTTTCTTTTATATTAATCCTTATGCAGACCACAGTCAGATTTCATGAACTTAAAATGTTTACTTTTCATTATAGTTCTTATTTATCCATGAGAATAAGTGTTCCCAAGACAAGATCAAGGGAAGAGTTCTTTTTCAAGAGAGAAAACGTATCTTAAAATACCTTGAAATTAGAAAATACCAAATGGAAGAAACTTTTTAAGGAGAAAAGCCTTTCCTTTCCCTAAGCTGCCAGGAAAGTCCCTGGGCTCAGTGGGAAGACAGCAACAGGTAAGGCTCTTCCCTCCACCCTTGGCTGAAAGGCTAGTCTAATTTGCTTTCAAAATATTCCACAACGTCCTAGCAAGCTCTTTTAAAATACTTTCCTCGGAAAAACTCTGAGTTGCCAATGACACGGAGAAAGATGGAATTTTATAACTTACCTGCAGAGTGTAACCAGAAGAAGGGGAGAGAAAAAATCAAGCAGGCACAGCAGTGGATCAGGAGATCCCTGAGCATGGGGGTGGCTCCTTCCATGAGGCCTCCCTGGGAAGCAGCCAAAGGACAGGAGGCCAATTCAGACTACCTGCATTTCTCACTTCACCGTTCCATTCGTTTCCAGTTCTCAGAAGTTTCACTGTTACACTCAACTTCTGCACTGGCCACTCCAGCCAAAATGGCTTATAACATTGTCTTCCTTTCCTTTCCTGCTCCACCTTGTTTCTAACGTCATTCCCCCAAGTCTATAATGCCCCCCTCCTACCCACCAGAACGATTTCTACTTATCCTTCAGAACTGCCCAAATCCTCCTTTCTCCAATCCTCAGGTCGAACTTTAACTGACCAATCACTAACATGCACGTGCTTACCGTCTTTTGGGATAGTATCATTATTAGCCAAAACTTAATAAGCACATACCATGCACTGGGCATAGTACTAAGGTCTTTATATAAACATTTAATCTCTCAAAGCTCTGTAAGACAAGTCCTATTATTTCCCCCATTTTACAGATTCAAACAAACTAAATAGAGATGTTAAATAATTTGTCCAAGATCATTCTAACATTAGTATCACATTTACAAGCTTAGGACTACATTTTTGCTAATCCCTAGTCAGCTTCATTAACTGAAGAGCAAAAACTAAATGAAGGAATTGGGAAAAATACAGCTGTACAAAGCACCTAAGGAAGTGCTGAATGCTGAACAACTTTTCTATTTGAGCCTTTAATCTGCCCTAAGGAAAAAAACCTTCCTAAGAAGCACCTAGTCCTCTGATCTCAAAAGGAATGACCTTCATTCTCAAGAAGTCACCAATGTTGGATCTCTCATTTAAATACTGTTTATGTGCTGGGTAAGTGTAGGTACAGAAGTTTCCCTCTTTGATAGAGATCGTGAATTACTTTTCCTCAGAAGGAACACTTCAGGAGATAATGTTACTGAATTTCTCGTGTAAAATCCGAATAAAGAAATCAGAATTTATGTAGACAGGCAAAGGACTGAGGGCTCAGACTAAGCACCCAAATGCCATCATTTTTATGGGATGAGGGGAAAGATATACGCTTACTTTAAAATACATATCTGAGAAAGCAAACTCCAGTTCAGAAAAATATTTCAGAAATCATAATTTCAATGTCTTTTAATTATTTAAAACACATACATCAGAATTCTAATACATATAAATTATTAGTGTATTTTTGGATAGTCTCTTGAGATAACTGCTCTCTCCCTCTCAAAATAGCTTTGTACCTAAATAAACTTTTAGTCTACCATAGAGTACAGCTGAAAATAGGACAATGAATTATGACACTTCCTAAAACTAGATCCATATTAAAGCACTCACAAATTCACTTGTAGTAAACAGCTTATCCTCCTTATAAATCTTCACATATGTTTTACTAGCTCCCGACAAAGACTAAAGGCTTCCATTTGCCTAAGTAAAGCAAACAAAACATCTTTTTTTTAGCCAGTAGTGTAATAGTGCTTATGGCAAAGGTTGAGAGTAGGCTATCCTAGGCACAGGTTGGGTTCTTTCAACATTACCTACCAGAGATACAATGGGCCACAAAGAAATGGAGTTTTAACCTAGGTAAATCACAACAGGCATCCCCAAGACTATGCATCTTAAACGAACAATCGTCTGTGTTTGTTCACTGCTTTAAGCAGTAGGGTTATCATGCTTCCAACACTGCAAATTCTTATTCCTGGTGGATCCCTAATTACTCAAGTCACTCAACAAGCACTGATTAAACACCACTTGCTGTGCCAAGCACAGAGCCTGGTATGTAACAGACCCAGAAAAAAAAATTTTTGATTTTGTGACCTTGAGAAAACAGAGCCAAAAAAAAATTCAAGGCTCCAGTGTAAACCATAAAATGCTTTTAAGATTCCTGTACCATTGATTACTGGTCTTTTGGCACTGACATTTTTACATAGTATTACTATGGAAATTATATGTTCAAGACAGGTAGAAAAAACGACTAGAAATCAGGTAGCTCAGACTCTTTCTGTGGCCCTGAGCCAACCACTGGGCCTCTTCAGGCCATTAGGAAAATGAGTGTGTTGAATTCAATGGTCTCGAGTCTTTCCAGTTCTAAAATTCTATGATTCTCAATTTGCAATCCTTTTAATGGAGTCCTTTGGAATCTTAGGAGACATGGTAGTCTAACTCTAGATGTTTCCAAGTGCTCCACCTGTCAGAAAACCAAATAAGCATAAGCCATACCCTATACATCTTTCACTCACTCTAAAGTGTTCTCTTTATGATCCTTCAATCACCTATTAAGAGCCTGTCTTTCATGAAAGTGTTCTTTAATTTTTATTTAAAACAGTATGTTTGGGACTTCCCTGGTGGCTCAGTGGTTAAGAAAATTGAACCCCTGCCAATGCAGGGGACACGGGTTCGAGGCCTGGTCCAGGAAGATCCCACTGCTGCAGAGAAACTAAGCCCATGTGTCACAACTACTGAGCCTGCGCTCTAGAGCCTGAGACCACAACTACTGAGCCTGTGTGCCACAACTACTGAAGCCCGTGCTCCGCAACAAGAGAAGCCACCGCAGTGAGAAGCCCGTGCACCGCAACGAACAGTAGCCCCCGCTCGCCGCAACCAGAGAAAGCCCGCGCACAGCAACGAAGACCCAACACAGCCAAAAATAAATTAATTAATTAAAAAAAAACAAAAACCAGTATGTTCTGTAATTCATATATGATTCAACTTTTAAAAACTGAAAGGAACCCGTTTTTATATATTCTACATGTGTATATACTCTAGAAGTCAGCAGCACATTCCCTTCTCATTATTCTTCTGAGAATATTGAGCATTGGATAAATAAGCACATAAAAAATGCCATATGAGTCAAACGGTCAGCTGAATCCTAACTCAGTAGGTAAAGTAAGAGAAATCAAGGGCTTTCTGGAACTGCATGAAGTAGTCAGCTGCTCCTTCTCAGGACCAGCTACAGAATTTGTGGGGCCCAGCACACAATGAAAATGCAGAAAGTATTAAGAATTTCAAATGGTGACAGCAGAGCATTAAACCAAGCAGTCTTTATGTCTTACACACATTAAGAGACTGCAAGGGTCACATGCCCACTGCAGCCCTGTCCCTCTTTAATGCTAACCCAAACACATACTCAGTAACAACCCACTATGGAGCTAAACTTACCCAAACATTTAAGCACTTAAAAATACTATCAATACAAAGAATTATTCAATTTAATGCCAAGTGTATTACTATCCTATTTTTAGGATAAAAGGCCGTAGAGCATATCCTATGAGAGCGTAGAAGACTATTAATTCAGTTTGCCTGAGTTCAAATCCTACCTCTACCTGTACTGGTTGTGCGGTCTCAGGCAAGTTACTTAACTTCTCCAGCATCCATTTCCTCATCCATTCAAAGGACATAAGACCACTCACAAGATTATCAATGTATGTTTAAAATATGAGTTAATACACATAAAGTACTTAGAACGGTGCCTACCACATACTGCTACGAAAACCCTATTAGTTATTATTTCTATCTGGAAACTGTCTTCGTAGAAAGTTAATCTAAAGAGCAAACTTTAACTTCTAAAGATTGTTCTTTAATTAATAATCCAATTCCACAAGTATTTATTAAACACTTACTCAGCAACCTTCCCTTGACAATTTTTCTCCTCCTCCAGTATCATTCTGTCTTCATTAGCTACTTCTGCCTTCTTGGTGGAAAAAAAATTCACTTTACCATAGCCTTTTCAGTATTATTATCTGCTTGAGGTGAATGCCTAGTTTTCAAGAAAATTGTAAGAAATAAAATATTTTGGCTAACAGCCAAAAAATATATGACAAATTTTTTAGTTATATCTTAATGCTACTCTTCCTATAATTTTTAAAATAATAGGTAACCAAGTGAGAGCAGTTCAACGTAAACATGACTGAAATAAAATGGATTCTAAATTTTTTTGTCCAACAATTCTCTCATATGTGTCATATTCTCTCAAAAACCTTTTATGCAATATTTTATATTCAATTTCTGGCTTAAAAAATGTAAATGTTAAAGAGAAACTAACAAGGGCTTCCCTGGTGGCACAGTGGTTGAGAATCTGCCTGCCAATGCAGGGGACACGGGCTCGAGCCCTGGTCTGGGAGGATCCCACATGCCGCGGAGCAGCTGGGCCCGTGAGCCACAACTACTGAGCCTGTGCATCTGGAGCCTGTGCTCCGCAACAAGAGAGGCCGCGATAGTGAGAGGCCCGCGCACCGCGATGTGTCAAAAAAAAATTTTATTGTTCCTGGCAATAAAATTTCAATGAAACGGGCGTTCACATTTTAAATCTGTAAATTAATCTAAGACCTTTTTATTCACCCCAATTTGTGAAATTTTAATTAATATGTACTTTTCCCTATTACAGCAGTTTATATAAAACACGAGATAAAAAAGTAAAATGCTACTCTTAAGCTTATATGCCTGTATGGTGGAACTATACTTGAGACAATTCTGAGTTTTACACAGCAACTTTCCTTAAGTGTTCAAAAAATTGTTAAAATATTAGTAACCATTGGCTAAAAGAATGCCCGTTGGAAATGAACACTTCTTACACTTTGAGACAAGTTACTTGACGGAAAAAACAACAAGAAAGCGTTTTTAACTGTTTAACCTGTGAACAAAATTATCTTAAGGTGAAAAGTCACAAATACAGCACAAAAACATGTCACCAGCTCAGGATTGTGTCCCTTAAAAAATATACAGGTAAGAAGTTTCTGGCTGTGACTGAAGGTACAAACGCCAAAAGTTTAGAACTGTTGTTAGCTAAAGTAAGATCCCAGCTAACCTACCGACTAGAGAAAATTAGTCTGGTTGCTTCATTTCTTCACTTGTCAGGAATGACAGGAGACCTGCAGATTTAGTACCACACAACCTCTCAAGCAAAATCGTATCATTAATTAGTTAAGGTCTAAAAACACAACTACTCACAAGCACCCTCTAATTTACATGACTTTACTGCCCTGCTCAGATCAACCTTTCAGAAAGCCACCGACTTACATCCCTAGGTGAAAGTCACTAAAGGAGTCGTTAACATCCAAGCTTTGATGTGAAGAATGCCAATTAAATAAACAGCCACTCAATTTTAGGCCAAATGCAAAAGGGACTGTTCCCAGCCAGACAAGAGGACTGGAAAACTCAAGACCCCTCACAGTCAGAAGCCGCCTAGTTAGAGACCACAGGGATGGGAGCCTCATCTAGGGGCCAGAAGAGGGTGAAGAGAAAGTTAGAAGAATGGCCTCGCAGGCGGGTGCGTGTGGCTGAGTACCTGTACACGTGTAAAGTGCTCTTCACCCCAAGTTTATCAAGGCTGTCCCCACGCCAGGGTTATAATCCGGTTTGGGCAGGAGGGGGAAGAAAAGGCCGGTGAGCACCATAATAAACTGGTGGGTATTTCCTGGTTACTGTAAGACGGGTAATACGTGGTGCATCCATCTTCCACCGTGCCGTAGTCCCCAGCAGCCCGGGCGCTGCTCCCTTTCCCGGGGGGCACCAGCTCCGAGCCTGGCTGCCTGCGGCCCCCACTCCCGCGGCCAAGTGAGCCCCGACCCTCGGACCCCGCTTCTTTCCCGTCTCCCGGGGCCCCTGGACCCAGGGGTGCGGCGCCATTTAGGTCCGGGTTGGGGAAGGAGGCCCAGGCACTTAGGCAGCTAAGTCCTGTCCCGGGAGCGCACGGAAAGGCCTCCTCTCCGCTCCCGGGGTTCCTGCTCCGCCAGGCCCAACCGGAAGGCGCCCTCGGGCGGCCGCGGGGCTCGGCCGGGCCGCTGGGCCCTCCAGGCCGCGCCGGGTCCGCCGAGGCGGTGGGCCGGGGGAGAGGGCGGAAGCGGCCGCGCCGGCCGGGAGCAATTCTCACCGTGTGCTCGTGCTCGTCCGCCCGGGCCCGGGGCAACAGCAGCAGCAACAGCGCGGCGGCCGCCGCCACGCCGGGAGCGCCCGGCAGCGGCCTCATCCTCCGCGCTCCCACCGGCCCGGCGCCGGCCCACCGACTCCTCCTCCTCCTCCTCCTCCTCCGCCGCCGCCGCCGCCGCCGCCGCCGCCTCCGCCGCGGCCGATTCGCATCCACGGGGCGCGGACAGACGCACGGGGGCCCGGGCCCAGCCTTTGGCTCTTCCGCGCCGCCGCCGTCACAGCCCGCTCCGGAGCCTCCTCCGCCCCCCGGCGCCTCCTTGCCTCTTCCTCTGACTCAGCCACGTCATCCGGCCACCCCGGCACACGCCGGAAGTGCCTCGCGATGCGGGGCCGCAACCGCCGCCGGCCGCCCCGCCCGAGAAGCGCGACCCCGCAGCGCCGGAGGACCGCGCGAGGTGCCCGGCCCTCCCGCCGGCCGCCCCTGGGTCGCGAGAGAGGCGGCGCGCACAGTGGCCCCGGCCTCGCGCCCCTCGCGGGTGCCTGGCCCGCATCGCAGGGCCTAGGCCGCCTCCATTCAACTTGTGCGACCTAGGTCAAAACGCTTTACTCTTCCTGGCCTCATTTTCCTCTGCTGTGAAGTCGGGTAATGGTATGACCTGCCGCCTCTCGGTGGGGTCGGATCAAGTAGCCCTCACAAGGAGCTCGGCTCCCTCCGGGAATGAATTACCAGCTCTATAATCATCATTAAGGGAGATTGTTAAACCGGTATCGGGTTGGATGAGTGTCTTAAAGTCAGTGAATATTAACTGAATATTTCAATCTTGTTGAAATTCTTGTTCGTTTATTTATTGTTTGTTTGTTGGGTCTCCAGTGCACAGATATAAACACCTCTTAGAATCTAAGCTTTTCTCCTAAGCAGAGATCCTGTTCACTGACATATACTAGAACTGTGTCAGGCCCATAGTGGAAACTCAGAAGATATTTGTTAAATATATACGTGAATATGGCACCACCATCTACACAGTCCTCTAAGCCAAAACTCTGGAACCTGGATTCGGATGGTCTCCATCTCTCAGCCATCAGCAGGCAACAAGTTCTAGCATTTGTTATCTTAGAAATGTATCAAGAATTTATTTTTCCTCTCTCTGCCAGTAATAGCCAATCTTCTACACCTCACTCACTATGTATTACAGCAGTTTCTTACCAGGATCCCTATCACCAATCTTCCCTCCCTGTTTATCCTCCCCAACAGGTGCCAATGAGTCTTCTAAAAAGAAACCTGATTATATCACTCTCTTGCTTAAAACACTCAAATATTGTTTACATAAATCAAGGAATCACAGCTAAGATTTTGATCTGCCAGGCACTATTCTGAGTACTTCCCATGTATTGACTCAATCCTTATGCAACAGGCACTGTGAGTTATGTTCATTTTACAGCAATGATCGCTGAAGCCCAGGGGGGTGGGGAGTTTAAGTGGTTGCTGAAGGACTGGATCCAAGCATCTGGTTCCAGAATCAGTCTTTCTTACTACTCATGGACTACCATCCATACAGTCATTTTAAGAAATGAAATAGAGGGGCTTCCCTAGAAGCCCCTGGTGGTGCAGTGGTTAAGAATCCACCTGACAATGCAGGGGACACGTGTTCGAGCCCGGGTTCGAGCCCTGGTTCAGGAAGATCCCACATGCCGCGGAGTAACTAGGCCCGTGTGCCACAACTACTGACCCTGTGCTCTAGTGCCTGTGAGCCACAACTACTGAGCCCCTGTGCCACAACTACTGAAGCTCGCACACCTAGAGCCTGTGCTTCACAACAAGAGAAGCCACTGCAATGAGAAACCCGCGCACTGCAGTGAAGAGTAGCCCCTGCTCACCACAACTACAGAAAGCCTGCAAGCAGCAATGAAGACCCAACGCAGCCAAAAAATAAAATAAATAAATTTTAAAAAAGAAATGAAATAGACTTGTATGTACTGGCATGGAATGATAGCCAAGAGATAATTTTAAGTGAAAACACTTGAAAATATAGAGTATGATTCCATTTTGAATGATATTAGTCTACCCATAGAAAACAATCTGAAAGATGATGACTCAAACCATTAACATTGCACATACCTACAAATATTTGCACGTGAGTATGTGCTACATGTGTAATCAGGAAAAAAAAATCCTTCCAGGAATAAAGTATACTCCTGTTAACATGCAGCTGCAGAATCGGATCCCAATTTATCTCCTCAGCTTCACCTCCCACTGATCTCTTCTACCTCAGGCTATAGCCCTATATTTCCCAAATACACCAGGTTCTTTTATACCTCTGTGCCTTTGCTCTTTTTTTTTTCTTATTGGAATATAGTTGATTTACAATGTTGTGTTAGTTTCTGCTTACAGCAAAGTGAATCAGTTATACATATACATATATCCACTCTTTTTTAGATTCTTTGATTTCCCTTTGCCTAGAATGGAAATGAATGGACAAACTTTGTTGCTCATTTTCCAGGCCTAAATGAATGACCTCTTTAGTGAAGCCTTGCATGATGCCCTCAGGAAGTTGAGCATCCCTTCTTCAGGATTCCAGTTGCATTTATGTCATAACTACCATAGTCCCATTTCCTCTTCTGTACTACATTCTGACCTTTGTTGATGGCAGCCAACAAGGTACTGTACTACTATTTGTTTATATCGGTCCCAGCTGCTGGGACAGTGCTTGTCACATCATAGACATTCAATAACTATTTACTGAAGACATTCAAAAGTCAAAAGTCAAATAGCATAGAAGGATTTAAAGAACACTTTCTAGATAGTCTAAGAGGCATCACAAGGCAGTACATGATTAATTGCTGAATGAATCATATGCCAGTAATTGCAATAGAAATCAGAGGAGGCATCTTATACATCTTTGTATATCCCCCAGAGCACCTAGCACAGTGACTTGCTCATAGTGGAAGCTCAGTAAATGCTCCGTGAATGAATAATCACAGTTTTGAATCAAGTGATGATGGGCAATTGAAGAACAAGCAGTGTAAGTGCTGAATTAAGATGGATGAGTAGTTTCTTGCTTAAACATCCATCACCAGCCTCCACAGATTTGAGGCAGTAAGCATTTGCTAGGTGTTGTCAGGAGCTCTAGGTTAGCAATTACCTGGGGGTGGGGAGGATACAAGAAAAAGTATGAAGTATTCATTTGGGGAGTGTAGACCTAAAACCAGGAAACATTACACACATAGAGGAGAACAGGGATTACAGTGTACAAAAAAAGAACTGCACAAAATGTGACCAACTCTGCAAATGTTTGATAGGCAATAAGAGCAATGGGTGACACTCTCACCACTATTATTCAACATAGTTTTGGAAGTTTTAGCCACAACAATCAGAGAAGAAAAAGAAATAAAAGGAATCCAAATCGGAAAAGAAGAAGTAAAGCTGTCACTGTTTGCAGATGACATGATACTATACATAGAGAATCCTAA
>NC_041233.1:53900651-53901207 GCF_002837175.3 Physeter macrocephalus
ACAATATGGTACTGGCACAAAAACAGAAACAGATCAGTGGAACAAGATAGAAAGTCCAGAGATAAACCCATGCACCTATGGTCAACTAATCTATGACAAAGGAGGCAAAGATATACAATGGAGAAAAGACAGTCTCTTCAATAAGTGGTGCTGGGAAAACTGGACAGCTACATGTAAAGGAATGAAATTAGAACTCTCCCTAAAGCCATACACAAAAATAAACTCAAAATGGATTCGAGACCCAAATGTAAGACCAGAAACTATAAAACTCTTAGAGGAAAACACAGGAAGAACACTCTTTGACATAAATCACAGCAAGATCTTTTTTGATCCACCTCCTAGAGTAATGGCAATAAAATCAAAAATAAACAAATGGGAGCTCAAGAAACTTAAAAGCTTTTGCACAGCAAAGGAAACCATAAACAAGACGAAAAGACAACCCTCAGAATGGGAGAAAATATTTGCAAATGAAGCAACTGACAAAGGATTAATCTCCAAAATTTACAAGCAGCTCATGCAGCTCAATATCAAAAAAACAAACAACCCAATCCAAAAA
>NC_041233.1:53901398-53907181 GCF_002837175.3 Physeter macrocephalus
ACACAGACGTAGAGAATGGACTTGAGGACACAGGGAGGGGGAAGGGTAAACTGGGACGAAGTGAGAGAGTGGCATAGACATATATACACTACCAAATGTAAAATAGATAGCTAGTGGGAAGCAGCCGCACAGCACAGGGAGATCTGCTAGGTGCTTTGTGACCACCTAGAGGAGTGGGATAGGGAGGGTGGAGGGAGACGCAAGAGGGAGGAGATATGGGGATATATGTATATGTATAGCTCACTTTGTTATAAAGCAGAAAAAAGTTATGTCTGGAAAGTTCTGAAGTTTGCATTGATTATTTACACTGATTGGCATTTCTCTTCAAGACTAATATGAACTTACTAAAACATGAAACAAATTTCCCACTGTTCTCCAAAAAAAAAAAAAGAGCAATGGGCGAGGAGAGAAAAGTAGACCCTATTTTGGTGGAGTATTTGGGAAAGTTTAATGGAGGGAAGAGCATGTAGGGCCATTAATTCAAGGAATATTACTGAGCATCTATTATGTGCCAGGAACTGTGGTAGGTACTAGGAAATGATGATGATAAATGCCTTTAGGGGCTAAAAGTCTGATAACAGTAGGCTTGGGAAGAAGGAATAGGAGATAAAATAACTGATTAGAGGAAAAGGAATATGGCTTCAAAGATTCTTGGAGGCTGATGACCCACAGGGCTCAAAAATTGTTAGGACTCAGGGGCACCATCAAAATCAGGGTTGTTCTGCCAAACTGCAGAGTGTAAAACATTGATAAATCTTATTTCATCAGTTTCTTCACCTAGATTAATGATCTCATTCCCTGACACCAAAAAGGCTGAAGGGGAAAATGCCAGTGAAAGGAAACCCCTCCCAAATGGCTGTACAACTTCTTTTTCATGGTAGTTCTAATAAGACTCAATTGGTTAAAGAGTTTATGACCAGCAAATGATCCAGAAAACCAGAATTTCAACCTTTTATTCTTATTCTTGATAAACATGATCATCAAAAGTCTTGGTCTAGGGCTTCCCTGGTGGCGCAGTGGTTGGGAGTCCGCCTGCCGATGCGGGGGATGCGGGTTCGTGCCCCGGTCCGGGAAGATCCCACATGCCGCGGAGCGGCTGGGCCCGTGAGCCATGGCCGCTGAGCCTGCGCGTCCAGAGCCTTTGCTCTGCAGAGGGAGAGGCCACAACAGTGAGAGGCCCGCGTAACGCAAAAAAAAAAAAAAAAAAAAAAAAAGTCTTGGTCTATAGATGACAACATATCTTCTGATTTCCCTCCTCAGCTACCTTTTCTTTGAAATTTTATTTCTTTCTACTTTGTTATGTTTGTCTTGCTAGTAACTTACTTTTCTATTGCTATTTACCACCTTCTACCTCTACCTTTTCTGTTCCAGATGAAGTGTTCTAGATACTGAAGAATTTTATAATTGGTCTGAATTCTTTCCTTAGGAAGCAATCACTTAAAACCTTGGTTCTCAGATCAAAGAGCAACTAAAGCTATTAATTTCTTTGTACAGTTCCCATTTCACTGTTTCTGACACATTTCTTTTAACTGATCTGTCATAACACTGATACAGGGCATGGAATGGGAGTTGCCACATAATAAGATCCCTTGCTAATTACGTGGTGAGTCTAGTAAGGTTGTCTCCCCCTTTCATCAGAATGAGGTATTTCTCACCCCTTGCCTTAGTCCTAAACTTAAAGAGGTGAAGGGACCTGGGTTATTACTAAACACAAAACATTTTACTTCACAGATGATGGGGAGTCAAGTTAAGTGAATTCAGCAAGTCAGCAGAAGTCCAAAATAAAATCCAGGTTTCCTGACTTCCAAGCCATGTTCTTTCTCTACATCATGCTAACTCTTACTTCATGGCTAGCTAAGATATTTTCTCCTATATTGTGGGTTAAATGGTCTCTGGCGAGCTAGCCAAGGCACCTATTTATTACAGTTTCTATGAGAAAACTAATTCTGAGTTTTGCCTCAGAATTCAGAACACATCTTTCTGCCTCCTACTCATCCTCTTACCACTCTGATGAACATAGTATCTGGCCATCAGGAATGAATGAGGAAGGCCATTTTATATTCTTAATAACTCACTTGGAAATGAATAGAACACTACTTATCAAACCAAAGCAAATATTTATACAGGAAGATTCCTCAAAATTGAGGATTGATTTTTTAGGATGAATCTTCTAGAGTTATCCAAATTAGCTACTTGTCTTTCTTAGAAATAAATCTGTTACTAATGCTTCCTCAGCCAACCAGCTGCAAAACCACACACCATGCTTTGAAAGACAGCACAGAAAACCAACTTACTTCCAGGGGCAAATGGGAGAGGGATCTAAAAATCCCAGCTATTGAGGTGATGTAGGACAGAGTAGGATCTCTCTTTTTTAATAACAAAGTAAGACAAAAGAGGGGTAGAGGGTGGGTAACTTAGCTTGACTTGTAAAAATATTCATTGAAGTTATTTACATACTATTACTTTGCCTAATTATGGCAAAGCATTAGGGATTATTCACATCATTAAATACATCAAGTTAAATTATTTGATTGCAACACAAACCTCCTGTTCAGAGTCTCTCAGTATTCATACTGTGTTTCTCATATAGTTGGGTTGTCTGCTCACAGTTTTTAACATAAGATGAAGGAACAGTGCTGGCCTGGGAACTGGAGGACAATGTACCTTGCACAGTTAGAGGCAAAGGCAATGGCAGTGAACATGACCAATAGCTTCACTGTCTATTGAGCCAGTTTGTAAAAGCTTGGGGAAGGATGGTGGCCACACAGCTGTCTCCCAAGGCATCATATAGAGAACTTTTTAACTGTCTCTTTGGACACCTAGCTACAATTTAGTTTCTGATTCTCATTGTATTTAAATTCATGGTTTTGTTACACAATGTATTCCTAAAAATGTATACAAAAGTTGAGTGTGTGTTAGTTGAATAAATTTACATTATAATGGGTGGTTCTGTTTCTAGAGAATGAAAAACTTCACCCCAGCATTAGAGACATTCTTTGATAACATGGTCCCAGTGTTTCATCCAAATTTTTCATTTTCCTCTTTTACTTTTACACACAACCAATCATTTTGGATGTTCAGTGAACATTCAGTGAGGATTTAAGACTTGTCATTTTTGACTTGGCACTCCTGATCATTTCCTTCTGTGTCTCAAGTGTGTGTCACATTTATGAAACCCAGGTATCTCATAAGCACTTTCAATTTTATGTTTTCCACTTATTTTCATATAAGAATAAAAATGCAATAAAATATTCCAATATTGCACAGTGATGTGCATACAAAGATGGTAACACCATTGGCTGGCAGCAGGTTTTGCCATGTTACTGATCTAAATGCTTGTTAATCAAAGAATGTAAAAAAAAAATCTAAATTTCGCATCCAAAAGGGAGCTTAGAGGTACTAAATATCTTTAAAAGTATAGCTTTTATCAAGATCAAATGCGCTTAAAACAGAGACTATCAATAAGAGGAAGGATAACCATACCAGCCTTGTATTTCTCGTTCTCCTTTTATCTCATATTACCCTATTTCTCCCAGATAAGTGACAAGGAGAGTAAAGGGACCATTGCAAAATGGCTACTATGTGCCAGGCATTGTGGTAGGTAAAATTTCCACAAATACTCTCTTAATGGCCAGCGCCAACAGTGTATTTTATGTCAGAAAAAAAACAAAACAAAACAAAAAAACAGAAAAACAAAAACCCAAGAGCTCAGAAGCTATTAACTTCAATAGGTCCTCGTTTGCTGGACTGAGGAATTCGATTGAAAAAGAACCATTAATCATTACAAAAGGACCCAATAAAACTGTACTTAAATGGATCTTTAATAGTATGGCTTTTATATCTTTGTGTGGGATGGAGAATAATTTCATGGAGAAGCACCAGATTTCTGATAATTTTTAAAGAAATAGGTCTGATACTAATTTTACTGTATGTTTAAGCATCAATTAAGGGCCTGTGCTTTGAAGGTAGATTTATGTGCTAGGGACTCAAAATTAATGATATGTTTAAGGCTCTACATTCTCTGCACAAATTTCCCAAGCCTGGTGTATATAACGAAATAGATAACTATTTCTATTTTAAGTTCCTCCTTCTTCTTCTGAGCCCTCAGCAGAGTAAAAGTCGAGGGTCCTCCTCTCTCCTATGGCCAGAACTAAGATCTATTGCTCTGCATCTAAGGGTGCAGAGCAATAAGTGGGGTCCCTGGCATCCCAAGCTTCTGGTTCCCAACCATTTTTTAGATGTTCTTTGGTAGCATCACTGTTTTGCAAGCATACTGAATTATAAATGCTCCAAATACTTGATAGTCCCATACCTGGGAGATATGGAAGAAGGAAACTTCTGGAAGGCCAATAGTCAGTCACTGACCAAATTTCTACATCTGGGCATTTCTTGAGGGAGAGAGCTTGGCTATTTGGAGATGGAAAGTATGGTGACCTGATATCAGCAGGTCCTGATTCTAGACCCACCTCTTTCTCTAACCAACTGAGTATTCTTGGTTCCAGGCTTCTGTGAAACCTCAGATTTGCCTTCTATATAAAAGGAGTTAGGACTAATCCCTCTCTAAAGTCCTTTTGAGTTTGTTGTATGTGACCAGCCCTGGCATTTAAACACCCTCCTGAAGCTACAGAAAAGCTGAAGAATCATTTAAAAATTAGGACATATCTTCTTACTTGAATACTGTAAGTCAAATCATAATCACTTCTAGAAATTAGATTGGACTAGCAAATAAGTAAGACCTAATATAAGTGCATTTCAGTAAAATCACTTGTAATGTACATTTCTGAACAATCTTTTCAGGTTCCTGACATGCCAAATTAGAGGTGAGTATTGCAAATAAGTCGTCATCCTCTTGGCAAACAAGAATAGGGATCAATATACTTGATGATGGTGAATGAAGTCCTTAGTTTCACCTCTTGGTGCCTTAATAATATCTTCTTCAAGGAAAGCCCAGACCAGCAGGGCCACAACAATATCAGCAATGAGATTGGGTCTTAAGGTCAGCAGTCAGGCCATAAAACTCAACATGAAGACATCATTAACAGGCTGAAAACCACAAGTCTCAAGGTCCCGAAGTAGGCAGGCTTTAAGAGGTGGAGTCAGCGACCTCTGGGTGGAACAGGTGGAGGAGGATGGAAGGTCTCCCTGGTCGGAGGCCTGAAATGAAAGATAATGCAATTATTATCAAATGAATTTAATTAACTAGTTCTTAGGCATCCATGATTTGTTGCAAACTTGGTATACTATGCAAAGGACATGTTCTTCAATTAATAAAAGTGGAGAAACATACGGACCTTTCAGTGGCATACATGCTAAGCTGTGGCTGGCAATCCTAGCTGCACATTAGAATCACCAGCGGAGCTTTGAAAAATAACAGTTGCCAGGCTCAATCCCAGACCTATTCCATCATAATCTCTGGAGGATAGGGTTCAAGCATCACAACTTTTAAATAGTGTCCCTCCTTCAACCAGTTATATTAACCATGTCGTTTATTTTCTGAGGCTTTGATATCCGGGCCCTGGCTGATCCTGGAGGGCCTGCCCCTCCTAGGGTAAGCTAATTCCTAGAGATAGCAAACAACCTGCAGTGAGCACACCTTTCTTTTTTTTTTTTTAACATCTTTATTGGAGTATAATTGCTTTACAATGGTGTGTTAGTTTCTGCTTTATAACAAAGTGGGTCAGTTATACATATACATATGTTCCCATATCTCTTCCCGCTTGCATCTCCCTCCCTCCCACCCTCCCTATCCCACCCCTCTAGGTGGTCACAAAGCACCGAGCTGA
>NC_041233.1:53908141-53959291 GCF_002837175.3 Physeter macrocephalus
TCATCAAAAACTCTAGAAACAATAAATGCTGGAGAGGGTGTGGAGAAAAGGGAACACTCTTGCACTGCTGGTGGGAATGTGAATTGGTACAGCCACTATGGAGAACAGTATGGAGGTTCCTTAAAAAACTACAAATAGAACTACCATATGACCCAGTGAGCACACCTTTCACATGCAAACTAACCAGTCCAGAGCCCATACCCCAACCACGTCCTTTAATGGGACTCTCACATTCGGGACCACTATCCACTGCCCTAATCACCCCAGGGCCAGGTGCCAGACAACTGGAGACAGCCCCTTTGCCCCGGAGCCCGCTGAAATTATTCAAACTAGCCAATCCTTAATCTGCCTAGCCTGCCTCACTTGTTCCTTCCTGCAGAACCCAAAATAAAGGCTCTTGCCCATGTTTCTCCCCTCCCTGACATTTCTCCTGCCTAAACCTGGGGCTTTCCTGTGTGCCCTACCCCGGCATAATGTGCCCCCCTCCTCTTGGGATCTAGGAGTAAAACAAACTCCCTATTCAAAGGCAGTTGTCTCCTGATCTGCTGACCTTGCCATACCTAAATAATAATAAAACCTATATTTTAAAACTCCAGTGATTCAAATATGCAGCCAGGCAGGAGACACACTGCAGTGGGGAGATCCCTTGAGAGAGGACTTAAGAATTTCTGAAGTCGGCTTCTCACAACTACTTCCACCTGGGATTGCTAAGTGTGTTGTCCCAACTCCATGTCTGCTTTCCTAGAAGCCTCCCTCCACATTAGTCTAGATGGTTTTTGAACAGTACTAAATGATACTCCAGACAGACCTGGGTGAATGTATTTACAGAGGGTTCAACAACTGCAGATGGTATTTCCACATGTGTGCTGTAAAACCAATATTTAATTCTCTTGGAAGCAAGTCAGTAAGTCAAGAAAGAGAGCTTTGTCAGGTGCTGTAATTGAACTGTGCTACCCTGGAACTGCGTACTTGAGGATTGAATGAATCAATGAGTAAATATTTACTAAATGTCTCTTGAACGCAAGTTTGCGTAGGTCAAGGAAACGACAAAAGAGTTGGGAAAAGACAGGCGTTTCAGGAGCCAGAGAGGGAGGCAGAAGTAGAAAAGAATAACAAAAGACATCCTCAGGAGGTCCTGCAGTGGCACCTGGGAGTAGATGGTTTTGTGTGGTTGTCTCTTTATCCAGAGAAAACAAATGGACAGTCTCCTTCCATCGCCCGACCTGCCCTGGCGAACCATGGGCTTAAAGGAGAAAGCTGAAGGACAGTCAGGTGATACCACTTACCACTTGAGTAAGCTTAGGCTGGCTTCCTTGCTTCCTTCCTTCCTCTCAACAAACATTTATCTACTGTGCATCTACTCCTGGGTGTGGGATATAAGAGCAAGTAAAATGGGCATGGATCTTTCCCTCAAGGTGCTGAGAATATAATGGATGAGACAGACAATAGGGAAAATCAGTACACCGCACTGAATGTTTTTTTGTTTGTTTGTTTGTTTTGCGGTACGCGGGCCTCTCACCGTTGTGGCCTCTCCCGTTGCAGAGCACAGGCTCCGGACGCGCAGGCTCAGCGGCCATGGCTCACGGGCCCAGCCGCTCCGTGGCATGTGGGATCTTCCCGGAGAGGGGCACGAACATTATGCAAATTCAGGTGATTGGACTAGGTTATTGCTAAGGTTCCTTCTAGGGCTAATGTTCTAATATGTGAACTCTATTCTACACCAGGGAAACATGCTCCATGAGTGTGAAGCAGCTTGGGACCGAGGGAGGCTTGTGTAGCAGGTGTGAGTACGTGAATGTTGCTGGGAGCACACGGAAAAGCAGTAATAGCAAGGGGAGAAATGGAAAGATCCTCAGTGCAGGGTCAGCTGCTCTTTCCAGAAAAGCAGAGGAAAAGCCTCCTTGTGGTACTTTCTCAACAAATTTCACTGATGAGGTTCATTTGAGTTACAAGTTTCAAATGGAAAAAAAAAAAAAAAAATCCTAGTTAAAAACTTCATCCTTTTAATCTCCCCCCCCACCCCACCCCCCGCCCCACATTGTATTTCAGACATCAAAGAATTAAACTCCCAAGGCAAGCTTAGGCTTTTATTCCCAAAGGCTCCTTCCTGCCTTGGCAGACAAGCTAGCTTTGACCACCTCTTCTGTGACTCCAGAAGACCTTAAAAAGATTCCTGCCAGAAGCCTGAACACAAACAAAGACATACATCAGAGCCCCATAAGTCAGTCACACTGTTTTGTCTAATGCCCAGCTCCAAATCTCCATAGGCTCATCCTTCTGCATAAAAAACACTCAGACTGTTGTGCTCTTACTAAGGGCCAGAAACACAATCCTTACGACTCTGTGAGCAAGTTCATCATTGACTATCTCCGTTGTTTTTTTGTTTGTTTGTTTTGTTTTTTTTGCCACACCACGCGCAGCATGAGGGATCTTAGTTCCCAGACCAGGGATCAAATCCGAGCCCCCTTCAGTGGAAGCTCAGAGTCTTAACCACTGGACCGCCAGGGAAGTTCCTACTATCTCCATTTTATGGACAAGGAAATTAAGGCACATGACAGTTAAATAATTCATCCAAGTTCACAAGTGGCTGCCGGAGACTTCCCCAGGCAGTGTTTCCCCACCACCACACCTTGCTGCCTCTCACCTTTATTTCCACTCCCAATTCCTTCTTATCTCCTGGTCCCCAAAAGGCACTGTCCCCACTATGCGGCCAAGGGAATTAGTTATTTGGGAGCTGAATTCTAACCAGATAAAAATTATGCAAAACATTGACCTTTACCAATGTATTTCACTGACAGAATATTGCATTTGTTATTTAGAGTATGTGCAACTGAATAAAGCATCCCTTAAGTTAATGAAGAGTCCACATTGAAATGTGTCCAAATTATGCATTTCAGTGAGTCTAGCTCTGCGCTTATTCTTAGGTCATTTTAGATGTCCCCAGATCCTACACTCCCCTGAAACTCAGAGAGTGAGGAAAAAATGTCCCGTCAGCTTCGATGTTACCTCTGTGAGGCGGCTCGGGGCGGCACCCTGGGGGGCCTCTCAAGGGGCACGATGGGTGTGCTGTCCACTGAGGGGGGGGCTGGACTACGGCTTCTGGTAACCTCGGGGGCTTCATTATCCTACAGCAAAAAAGATGAGAAAGAAGGGTGAAAATCACATTAAGCAACAGCATAGTTGGACACTGCCATCCCGCAAGCTCCTCAGTCCTCCCCAGGCTTTGGCTGAAGGTTACTTACTGACTGATAATCAACCCAGCAATACCAGGGCAGTTTTCCACTGACACTGACTCCCAGAGTCACTGAGGAGACCATCAGACCCAAATTATCACTAGCGATTCGAGCTCTTGTTCCTCACTACTCAGTGTGACATGAGTAGTGACATGACATCACCATTGCCTGGGCGCTTGTGAGAACCACAGGGTCTCAGGCTCCTCCTCACACCTGCTCCATCAGAACCCACATTTTCACAAGATCCTAGGTATTTCTTATGCGTGTTAAAGTTTGAGGAGCACTGCTCTATGTAACCAGATAGGGCTGGAGAAATTTTATTTTTAAACAAAAGTCCCTTTTTGGGACAACAGAACGGTGACTGGTCCTCAGTCACAGGGTCATACAAGCTGTGCGCTGGTGGGCGGCCCACCCCTAGGACCCTACCTCAGGGAGTCTCCTGGGTTGGCAGTGACCCATGTGACCTCCCCCGCACATCCCAGCCGCTGGTCACTGGATCAGGATACACACCCTGACCCAAATTGGGCCGCAGCCTAAGGCAGCAACTTACACTCTGCTCAGAGACCTTGTGGCTCTTGGGGGACCGTCTGCCACTATACATGTGGAGAAGCAGAAAAGGCCAGTGCGCAGTGAGAGAAAAAGGAGATACCCACAGGGAAGAGGAGATAAAAGAGCGTGTGGCCTCGGGGAGGTACAGCGAACAGTGGCTCCGGCTGTGGCATGCCCCGCTCCTGACCCAAGCCCCGAAAGGTGACCACTGCCCCTGGAATTCCTGATACTCATCCAGTTCCCTCTCACCCCTTTTGGCTTAACCCTTCTTCCTTCCCTCTCTTCCTTTCTTTCCCCTCTTTTTATTGAGGTGAAATTCACATAACATAAAATGAACCATTTTAAAGTGAATAATCAGTGGCACTTAGTACATTCACAATATTGTGCAACCACCATCTCTATCTAGTCCCCAAACATTTTCATGACCCCCCCAAAGGAAACACTGTACCCCTTAAGCAGTTTACCCACATTTCCCCTACCCCCAGGCCTGGTAACCACCAATCTGCATTCTGTCTCTATGGATCTACGTTTTCTGGACATTTCATATACACGGAATCCTACAATAGGTGACCTTTTGCATTGGGCTTCTTTCACCTGGATTTCCACTTCCTGCAGTGAAGCGGCCCCCCGGGACAAGACATATGGGGGTGCGGGCCCCGCTCTCACCTCGTTGTCCCCCTCCATCCCGCTGCTCACACTGAGGCGGCTCCGGGTGCTGGATCGGTTACTCGCGCTGCCTAAAGGGCGCAAACAAAACCAGCTGGACTGTGGATTCTCTCAAGGTAAGGTAAAGTGCAGAACTCTAGCTCTCACTTACTGATAGAAACAATACACAAGCTGTGCATACGGGATTCTTCAAAATGCTGCCGTCTAATAACATTACCATGTTATTAGAGTTCAGTTTTTCTTTCAGCATAAAATGAAATGGTTCATCTTTGTATGACCACTTTTTGCTTTATAGCTACCATTTACTGAGGGCTTACCCCACGTTATGTGCTTTAAAAGCACAACTGCATTTAATCCCTATGAAAACCCTACCTGATATTAGAGCTCCGACCTGACAGACAAGAAAGCAGAGACGCTCTAGTTCTCACGTGTTCGTTCAGTGGTATTTCTAAAATCTGCAAACAACTTTTGTTGCTAAAGTTTTTTTTACCTATTTAGGAATTACAGCATGTGCGAGTATCACACATGTATACATACCTTCTAAAAAGGGGCCAGTGTGACACAAAACACAAAGCACAGATTCAAAAGTATAATTTACACGCAGGGTAGGAACTGTGACTGTGTGAGTTTAGGTGCTCAAGGATGTAAGTTGGGGACTTATCACCTACCTCATTGAAACAGCATTATCCAATAGAACTTTCTGGAAATGTTCTGTTGTGTGCTATCCAATTTGGTAGCTAGTAAGACACATGGCTAGTGCAACTGAGGAACTAAACTTTATTTAGTTTTAATGAACTTAAATTTAAATAGCCACATTATGGTATCAGACAGCACAGCATTAGAACAAGCTCAAGAACATGATTGGTCTAGCAGTGAAGAAGGAAGAATAACAGTTAATCAACTAAAAACTTTGACTTTAATTTACCAATATTGCCTTTAACAGTATTGCCAGATCTTAGGTCTGCTGAATTTCCACTCAAAATAGCTCCTCATCATATTAGTTTACAGGTAAATTGCCTTAGTTTTGACTTCATTATGGTACCAACTTCGACCTAATTAATTTAGATGTTAGCTTGACGAGAGTAGGTTAAGATTATAACTTTGGATTGTTTCTCGGAGGCAGATTTTTAAATTTAAAATAATGTGTCGAAAATATTTCTAGAAACCAGGGGATTCAGAGTTAGTCTATTAAGGAGCACGTGACCCTGTCTCTTTCTCTCCAGCTACCCACACATAACACTGCTTGCTCAGCCAGAATGTCCTTTTCTCCCTGCTCCCCCCAGCCCACTCCTATCCACAAATCGAAAACCTCCTCAGTCCCCAACGCTCAGGACAAATGCTATCGAAACCTTTCCAGGTTCCCCCAGATGGAAGTAAACCCTCCCATCCACGGGCTCCCACCCCTGTGGAGCCAAGCCTCCCACGTCATTCATCATTGTTCATCCCCTTCCCTTACAACGAACCAGATTCCTTCCAAAGTTTATCCACTAGGAGGGAGCAAAATGCTGTCCAGGCACTGGCTCCAGGATCCTGGAAATTCACACCAGCCAGCTCCCCTTGTCCCTTCCCTTGGTGTTCTTGAATTTTTAACTCCCACCCTTTGGCTTTGAGCCTTCGCTCCTGGTTTATCAGCCCTGGCTGGCCCTCTTCTCTCTCCAAGGCTGATGACCTGCTTGGCCACAACCTGTCTGGACTGCACCACTGGTAGGAGGCTCTGGCCCCAGCCCCCATCATCTTCACTCTTGCTGGGGGAAGGGGGCAGTGCCCACCCCCTTGTCACCAGGAAAGAAGGATCAGACAAGCATCTAACTGGTACTATTTTTATACCTTCTCTCCTCCATTATAAGTCCCCTGAGGACAGACCCTATTTCTTTTTCAGCTTTATGTCTCCAGTATGAAGTCTAGCTCCATATGCACAGATCTGTCCTCCATATTTGGTGGAGGAATGAATGAGAGAAAAAAAATGACCCTATATATATGACCCTTAAGAAACTTGAACCAGACAACTTAGAAGAAGGTCAATGGTCTTTCTGTAATGAAACTTTTGTTCTCTTAAACATAACACTAATATGTTGTGCTTAAAATGTTAGTCACAACCAGATTTAACCTGCAACTGTTTTCCTGTAGTTCCCGAGATGACAGCTGCACCATAATAAAATAGTGCTGTTTTTAGGGTATGACTCTGGGGGTTGAGGGGCAGTTGGTGGATCACAGCTGGGCCATCCTCCCTCTCCCTCCTTGCCCTGGGAACTGTTTCTCTTTGGAAGGCAGTATGTCCCCATGGCTGAGCACATAGAGAGATCTGGATGTGAATCCCAGATGCCCTGCTTAATTTCCAAGTGACCCAGGGTAAGGTGCCTAACCTAAGCCTCTGTCCCCTGGTCTCACAGCACCGCTGTACAGAGTGAGACCGCACGGTAACAGGCTTGGCACAGAGCCTGTAAGAGCAAGCATTTGATTAATTATAGCAGCTATCATCATCATCATCATCACCAGTCTCAAAACGGCAAATTATCCACTAGTGACCCAAGGGCCCTCACCTCCAGGGTCCACACCTTTGTATAGCCTCCTCCTCACCTCCCTCTCGGCTTAGCCATGTGACTTACTCTGGCTGATATGACGTTAGCAAGTGTGATGCAAGCTAAAGCTCGATAAGTACTTGCACACTGGGGCTTGTCCTTCTGGAATGCTCCCTTTATGGATCTTGTTATCATACAAGAAGTTCAGGCTATTGAATTAGAGGCCATATGCAGAGAGTCCCTGAAGAGTGAGAGGCCATCGTGGATGCTCCAGCCCATGCTGAGCTTACAGCTGAATACAGTCACATGAGTGACCCCAACTGACCACAGCGGGTGGAGGTGAACAATTCCCACTTGACTCCTGGCCAAGTTTAGAATCAGACATAAATAAATGATTATGTGGCAAACCACTGCATTTGGGGATAGTTTGTTACATAGCAATAGATAACTGTGCAACAGGGCCTGGACGCAGTCTACAGCCACAGAGTAAAATAAAATCCTCTGGTCTGTCATTTAATAACAGTTTCTACCCCAATAAGATAGCCATCTCTGGGCAGTAAACCACCATACAAGGTAAGAAGCACAGTTTATGCTTTCCAGTCTATTCTCACTCCAAGCTACTTCAAAGTAAAACATACGCATAAAATGGTTTAAATTAATCTGAACCCGAAGTGAGTACTCTGCATTTATCTTGTTAAATTTCCCCTTCCCCCACCCCAGAAAGCCCTGCCCTCACCCCAAGAGTGTCTATACCACTTCTCCTCTCCTCTGTGATACGTCTGAGTCGGCTGCCTGCCTGTCCCTTGCTTCCTCTGCCACCTGTGATCACTCCCATTTCTGAACTTACCAGAATTCTCTAAATTGCCCAAAGCGGGGGCGATACACATTATCACCCCCATAATGTAAGGGGAGGTTTTCTTCTCTGTTAAGTCTAGGCTTCTCATGTGGTTGTATGATACGCTTTGGGTCTGTTTCGACAGGTAACAGTGGCAGAGAGAAGAGCTGGGTTCTACTCTCATTTTGCCATTGACTGGCTGTGGGACCTTGGGCAAAACTCTTTCCCTTTCTGGGTTACAAATACGCTATTAATAAAGTAAGTAGGGGGAATAGTTCAGAGGCTCTTGACCTAAGTCCATGGATGGGCAAAATTGTGTGTGTGTGTGTGTGTGTGTGTGTGTGTGTGTAAACACATGCATGTGCATTTTTATAGGAAGCACATCCAGAGCATATACCAGACTCTCAAAGGGGTATGTGATACAGAAAAGATTAAGAACCCCTGGGTTAGGTGACCTTCCAGTTCCTACATCCATGTGGGGGTCGTCCACCTGACATTTAAGGAGATGCGAGTCCTGAAATTCAGCTTGTCTCTTGCTCTTTCACTTCTCTCCTAGCTGTTTTGATAACACTGAAATGTTTGAAAGCAGGGAAACTCGATCTATTTGGCTTGTGAAGCTGGTGTGTCTGAAGTCAGCTAATACCGCCCTGGATCTGGAAACAAAGCACCAGCTCCTGCCTGCACATCAGCGTGTATTGCCTTGTTGCAATCAGACTCCTATTCAAGCTGTCAAGCCAAAAGGAAAACATTTCCAAATTAGATCCTCAACTTGCCTGTAAAGTTGGAATTCTCAAATCCGAGTTTACTGTTTTCTAATGTTTCTGACTTTGTGCCCTTTCCTTCCCCTTCCCACAGATGAAGCAAAAAGAACAGTAGGCAAGAGTCTTGGCCCTGGATTCAGTCCACCTGAGTTCAAATCCCAGCACTACCACTTGTTAGCTATTTAACCTAGAGGAAGGCACTAAGTTTCTAGTTTCCTCCTCGGTAAACAGAGGTGATAATACCTATCCTGTAGAGTGATTATGAGAATTAAATCAGAGAATCTGTGGAAGAGGCTTAGCATATAGTAAATGCTCAATAAATATTAACACATATTATGATTAGGATTTTTCATTTATAAAAGCAATAGAGTAATAATTATCATGCAATCTGGCTTCACGGGATATTTGTATAAAGGATCTTTGGCGCCCTGAAAAAGGCAAACCTCACAGGCTAAATGTCCCCCATTTCTTACACCTCCCAAGCCCAGATCAGGCTCCAAGTAAGATCTTCTGGGCTCATAACAGAGCACATTTCCAAGGCCCAAAGGCAACTGCGGGCCACTTGCTTACTTGCTGTGCTGGAGGTACTGTCTGTTTTCCAGTCTCCTCGTCTTAGCTCTGTCCTTGGGGGAAAGACGCTTCTCCTGGGGCCACTCTCATAGACTCCAAACTCCACTTTCCCGGGCAGCTGCTGTGAGTGCCGAATTGGGACTGTGATCTCCAAGTCTGGAATTAGAGGGAAAAGGGATTAGCTTTAAGGCACCAGGATGCCATTTACAAAACTGCTGGGCTGCTCTCTCCACCCACCTCCTCCACCTGAATCTGGAGGGTGCCTGGAGGGGAGGGGAGGGGAGGGGGAAGGAGGAGGAGAAAGGGAGGGGGAAGAGGGTGGGGGTCCTGTCCAATTCATCACTGAAACTCCACAGACTACTGTGTGGCAACTGTTGACAGAAAGTTGGGGTGGAGGAATGTTAGAAAGGGCAGAGAAATGCTTTTACATCAGGTAGAAGAAAGAACATGTGATTAGGGAAATATCCGGGGCCCTAGCTCTGCCACTCACCAGCTGTGGAGCTTGAGTCAAGTCAATCGACCCCTCTGAATTACTCCCCTTTCTGAGGAGGGGTTGCGAATGCCATTGACTGGAATAATAGGTTATCCTGTGCATCACACAGAGTTCTAAGAGCTTCCGTATTTTTAGCTCCTTGAATCCTCCCAACACCCATGAAACAACTACTATTGTCAACATTCTCAATAGAAACTAAGGTACAGAAAAGTGAAGTAGCGTGTCCCACGTCCCTGTCACACAGTCGGTAAGGGGGACAGCTGGGATTTGAACCCAGGATCCAAAGTCCAGGCCCTTAATCACCACTCAGACTGCCTCTCAATCCCTTAATAAGTGATGGATGAAGGGTGGGTGGTCCACAATGACAGCAATGATCCAGAGAGTTCACGAGAGGAGGTCCATCAGGCCCATGAAAGATTTTGTGACTTGCAAAGCTCATCAGTGGTTTGAGACCCCACAGATTCAGAAGGATAGATTATCCCTTTGCCCTGCAAAGCGTTAACCTAACCTCTTTACTGACTTAGCCCTGACCAGTGGTTGGCCTTTCTTCCTCCCTAGATTTCCACCCCTGGGTGCTCTGAGCAGGGAACAACTCCAGCTGACAAGTGGAACAAAATATCTGTGCGGGCCCAAACCAGCTTCCTCTCCAGGGAAGTGTGAGAGCCAGGTGATCTCCTGTCACAGGGCTCCCCTTGAGGCCCTGGACCTTCCCAAGCCCTGGGGCGGGGCCTCGCGTGGCGGGGGGCAGGGGGACGACTTTTGGGGACATGTGGTCTCATTCTCAAGAAACCACTTCCTCCTCGCCTCTCCTCTGCTAGGGGATGGGTGTGTCAGGAAGTTCAGGGAGCACAGCAGCAGCAGTGGCTCTGCTTGCCAAAGCCAGAGGTCTGCCAAGAAGGGTAGACGGGTAAACAAGTGCAGGTTGAGGACCGGGTAGACCAAGTGTGCTCAACATTCTGCATGGAGAATATTAAAACAGTGGACTGCTGGTTTGCGTGAGCTCGAGCTCTCCTCATCCTAGAGACTCGGGTTCCATGCGTAGTGTCTGGTCCTAGTCCTAACCCAGCTTTCCAGGTCTCGGTGGAACACAGATCTTTTTCATGCCCTGGTGCTCTCTCGGTTACAACTGAGCAGTGGGAGGCACCCACCCAAGCTTGGAAGCACTTGGGTGGAGACCAGCCAGTGCATCCACCCGTGGGTGTGAGCCCGTGGTGGCTCAGAGCCCAAATAGGTGACACTTCCGCCCACCCCCCACCCCAGCTTTGACCGAGCTGTTTAACAACAGTCTCTTAAAGGGAGGTTCCTGTCTGCTTAATTCACTTCAATGAAGCAATTTTCGACTCTGAACAGTTCGAGGAGGAAGGAAAGTAAAATATACAGGAAAAAAGCTGAGAGTCAACAGTTCAAAAAATCAAGTAGAGCCGGTCTAAAGGTCTACAAAATCCTGATATTCTTTGAATAAAGGGACACTGCCAGGAAAAATAATTATCATCACTATAGTGCGTAGTACTTTTGCCAAAGTGCCTTCACATGTGTTACTATTCCTCCTTTGAACTTTGCTACTCCGTGAAGCAGATAAGCTGGGTGTAACCACAGATGAGGAAACTGAGGCACAGAGTGGTTAAAGGAAAAGGCCTGGAACATGAAGTGATTCAGTGACAAAGCAGGGATCAGAACCCAGGCCTCCTGGGACCCAGCCTGCTCCTCCAGGTCCGGCCGTGCACTGGCCACAGACACGCCCAGAACACTAATATTGATATTCTCCTCCACGGGGCCAGGGCGTTCAGCAAGTCAGGAGTCAGCCAGCCCTCCTCTGATTTCCTACACCATCAGCGCTCTGCACTTTCTCAGCGAGAGGAAAACAACTCCCCAGGGCTGAAGAAAGACTGGCAAGTTATTATGAACAGACTTGTTACTTTTTAATCGCCCTTGGTCCTTTAACCCAAATTAAAGAAGAATCACCATTGTTTTTCTTTTCTAAGGCAAATGAGGTCTCCAAATGAATAGAGTCAGTCCTTGAGTGGAGTGGCCTCCATTCCTGGAAAAGGTCCTTCAAGCAGAAATGCCATTCATCGGCCCTAATTTTCCTATAGGTCAATGTTATCCTGTGTCGATGGTTTTCAAATGTTTTTTTTTGTGAAGCAGGAGTCTTTCCTCTAGTGAAAACAGAAGCTCAGTATAGAAAACAGATTTTTTAAAAAGGAGCTGCAATGGTTGAAGCAGAGTAAGTGGCCCCAAACCCTGTTCCAATCCTAATCTACTCCCCTACCCCATCCCCAACTGCCCCCCAGTTCCTACCTGCTACCCCTACAAGCATGGATGCAGCAGCACTGGAGCACCTGAGTGTGAAAAGCCCCAGAATAGGCAATTTCAAGTTACAATGTACTAAATACACAATCGAGTTTTATGCAGAGATCTAGTATATCATATTTACTCAACAATAAATGATGCCTTCTCTTTGGCAGATGCTCTGATGACCATGGGCCTCACCAGGCAGTACAGGGTCCAACTTCCAACTGCCTGAGCTTTCTCTGGGAGCCAGATTACAAGCGCCCGTCTCCCAGCAGGCCTCACCCAAAGACACGGGAGCTGGTGTCTCAATGTCCCGCGGGAGGGATAACTCTTCCAGAGTGTTCTCCATTGACTCCCAGCGTCTCCAGGGAGATGAAACTGCAGTCTCCATGGTGCTAACTGCACGCTACTGGCTGCCTTTCCTTCCTCTCTCACTTCCCCCCCGCCCCCGGCTCCTGTGTTCTCTAGGATCATCTCCCACATCAGCTCAAATCCTTGTCAGGGAAGAAAAAGTTCTAGAAATGGATAGTGTTCGTGGCTGTACGTTATTTTGAGTGTACTCAATGCCACCAAATTGTATATTTACATGCAAATAGGAAATTTTATCTTATGTACATTTTACCAAAATAAAAAACAAAAATATAGGGACACTCTTGGTGCTGATGGATAGAACATTCTCCCCATGTGGGCTACTTGTGGTCCCCAGCCGTTCTTGCTCAGTGTCTAATTATACATAGTTTAATCTTTTAATAGTTATGACGTTAATTAAAACCCTTGATGTAAAAAGTAAAAATACTTAACCCTTCACCACCACCACCACCCCCAAATCCTGGTCGGGCGTCCGCTTCTTGAAAAGTAGGGTAGCAGGGAAGGTGGGGCATCTAAACCATGTTCCTTTGGAAAAATTTAGACATTGACCATTCTAATCTAGACTAGAGCCACTGGTGGGTATCACTTATTCGGAGCCTGATTAGCCTTGAGTGAACTTTGTAAAATGTGTCAAAAGCCACGATTCCAGGCCTGGCCCCTGGATGGTGAGTCCCAGCTCGGCGCACTCTCCCTGGGAAGCCCTGGCTAAGAGGATGCCAGCTGGTGTGCAGGTGGTTTTTAGAGTGCCTCCATGTGCCGGGCACTGTGCCTGACCCTAGTTATGCCCTAACTCATTGAATCCTCAGAGCGACTCTCCTGGATGGGCGCTTTTATTTGTGCCATTTTGCAGATGAGGACTGAGGCTCAGGCAGGTAAAGTATCTTGCCCATGGCTCCCAGCTAGTTAGGGGTGAACACAGTGTGCAGGAACTTGACCTTAACCCTGCTGGCCCCAGGGCCCCTGCCTGCAACCCTCTACGCCTCAGCGTGCATGTCTGTCTTTTTTTTTTTTTTTTTTTTTTTTTTTTTTGTGGTACGCGGGCCTCTCACTGTTGTGGCCTCTCCCGTTGCGGAGCACAGGCTCCGGACGCACAGGCTCAGCGGCCATGGCTCACGGGCCCAGCCGCTCCGCGGCATGTGGGATCTTCCCGGACCGGGGCACGAACCCGTGTCCCCTGCATTGGCAGGCGGACTCTCAACCACTGCACCACCAGGGAAGCCCTGCATGTCTGTCTACTTCCATCTCTCCAGTGGGCCCAGGTGGAGCCTGGGTGGGTGGTACATGTGTGATGACACCAGTAGCTCGGTTCTGGAGCCCAGGCTGCTGAGCACACATGACTCCAACACTATGACTCACCGGCCTTCAAACACCACATGCCCCACCAAATCGCAATTTTCTTGATACTACCTATATTTAAAAGCTTGAAATGTTTCATTCAATCAAGGCTTCTATTGACCTCTGGGTTCATGTGCTCTAGTTTTGAAAGGCACCTCAGCCCTCTACCACCTAGAACCCTATTGTCTGACCCTAGGATGACTGCAGTTCTTGAAACAGATTTTCTCCCTTCTCTCCTTTTTCCTCCTCTCAAATAGGAGGCAGACAGGTATGAGGGTGGCTAGTGGCAGCATACATTTAAAACTTAGTCACCCAGGCAGGAATCTGACCCCTCTGACCTTCTGCCACGGTTGTATCCTCTTTACCCCTCTTCTTCCAAAAAGTCAAAATCAATAATATTCACTAGGCTGTATTGCTTGCAAAACACTGTGCTAGGCATTGTGGGACAGGCTGTAGCTGGGAAAATCAGACCTACACAAATAAAAGACTAACTCATGAGCTACAAGATGGTGAAGATTGCATCTTCAGGTCTCTGTATTTGGCTGGGTGCCTGGTGCTCAAGAAGTATCTGTGGAATGAATGAATGGTGTCACCAAACGTTTCACTCAAACCAACCATTCCAACAGAGATTTCTTGAGTTCCACCAACGTACTGTGCTACATGTTGGGGATTCAGCAGAGCACAAAACAGACAAGTTCTTGTCCTCACAGAGCTTATGCAGGTGGTGGTGGCAGGGCTGGGGGAGAAGGGGTGTGGAAAATAACCGTGAGAATAGAAACGTAATTCCAGTCTGTGATTTGTGAGAAGAGGGTGAGCAATGGCACAGGATGTGAGTCGTGGAGGGCTACTCTGGAGAGAATGGCAGAGAGAATGGCCTAACTCTGAAGGATGAAAAAGAGCCAGTGGGTAAGGATGTGGGAAAAGAAGAGGAGGGGGGACAGCAAGTGCAAAGGCCCTGGGCAGAATGCCCTTGGCATGACAGAGCAACAAAAAGCAGTCCATTGCAACTGGAACACAGGGTGTGGGGGAAAGTGGAGGATGAGCTCAGGCATCACATCATGCAGGGCCTTGTAGGTCACAATGAAGAGTGTGATTTTACTCTTGGGACAAGAGCCCCCAAGGGTTTTGAGCAAGAGAGTGACATCATCTGATTTTTATTTTTGAAAGGTTGTTGACTACAGTTTGTAGGATTAACTGTAGAGGAATAAGAATGGACACAGGGAGACAATTGAAGAGGCTTCTGCATTAATCCAGGAAGAGATGGATGGTGGCTTGGACGCAACTGTGGCATGGAAGGTCATCAGAAATGATAACGTGTACTTTGGAGGCAGAACTTCTGGGAATTGCTGATGGTTTGAAGGAATGAAGTAATAACAACCAGAGGCAACAGAAAAGAAGTGCCAGGTGGATGGAAGGGATACTAGGTTCTATAGATGCTCAAATGAAGAAGGAGTAAAATGGCCAGGAGTGATCCAGGAAGGCTTCACTGAGAAGGGGCTGTCAGGGCTGGGTCTCTCAGCGCCGGTAGTTTCATACAGGTGAGGAGGGAGAGGCATGAGCAAGGGGCCTGTGGCAGGAAGAGGTCCTGTTTGAAGACCAGGGTATTACCAGACTGACCAGGTTCATGGGAAGTCGGGCCGTTGATGGCAGCTGGAGACAAACTACAGAAGTTATGCACCAGCGTAGTTCTTTAAGCAATGGAGCGCCATTCAAGATCTGAATGCCTCTGGAAGTCTTTTCTTGCCAGCTCTTCTTGGTATAAGGCTGGCCAGTGTAAATAACAGAGACCCACCATGCCAGAGGCTCTCAGCGAGGATACGCAGTGCGGACAAATGCCCACTCCTTGCTCAGGGGTGGTGGTGCCACATGGGTGGCACCTGGGGGAGGGAGGGTCAAGGGGAACAGAGGGGCCTGGTCCTCGGTGAGCACAATTGGAATCCATGGCCCTGCTACTGGGCCCCCACCACACGAGGCAGGAGCCCTGCTGCACCTGAGACCGGGGCTTCCAAAGCAGCATTTGGTGTGGACACGGATGACGCAGTGCCCTGCTTGAATCAGAAACAGACACTATGTGAATGGGATTTTCTCTTTTCTCTGCTCAAAAAAAAGTGTCTTCCTAAATGCCAAGGGGAGAGTCAGGTGCCTGGGGAGAAAGCGTTATCATCCTCTTTCATGGGAGGAGGGACGCAGAGTTCAAGCCTTCCTTTCATTCATTTGCTGACATGCCTTAGGGGCCAGGTACTAGATTTATAGAATAACAAGACAAAGCCGTTGCCCCAAAAGACCTCACAGCCTAGTGGGGGACCCAGATCTATAGACAGCTGACAGGTGCTGGGCAAGCATTCTGCCCACTCAGGCCCCAGCAGAAAGGAGAGTCAAGAACAACAGACCACAGCAAAGTCCCCCAGCATGCAGCACCCCCAGGAAGCCATATACCTGTCTGCTTTCCTGATTTTTGCTTCTCTCTCTGTCTTCGGGTGATGCTATCTCGTAGCCGTTTAAGATTTTCCTGGAAAAAAATTTAGTTTATTTTTAAAATATACACCAGAATTATACCCTCTGGGCATTAGAGTTTCTTTCTGATTTTATGACATTTGCAAGATATATCACACTGCAATAACATTTCCAACGTGCAGATGAGGCTGGAGTGCATTTGCAATCGGCTCCCAGAGAAATCCAAGCCCTCTTAGAAGTTGTGCCTGAGAGAAGACATCTTGTCCACAGCAAAGTATTTCCCCTCCTCTCTGGTTCTCAGCTCCTTCCCAGTCTTATAACCCGCCACCCACTTTGCACGCCCCTTAGAAAAGCCAGTCTCCTACTTGCTTACAAGCTCTCCACCTACATTCCTACCTCTGAGACTGTGTTTTCACACTTTCCCCTGACCCTGAGGGACATGGATTCCATGGCTTTGTTCCAAGCCTGGGTCAAGGCCCACCTTCTAAGCGCCCCCTCCCATATTGCTCCAGTCCTTACCGCTGCCCATGTCATCTGCCACTGGGCTAGACTGCCTTACCCTGTGTGTGTGTGTGTGTGTGTGTGAGTGTGCGTGCGCGTGCGCGCGTGTGGTCTCTTCAGCGGTACTGTGAGCTCTCGAAGGGCAAGACACCAGGTCTTGGACCTTTCTGTAATCCTGAAGTCTGGTCTATCGCAGTCATTCAATAAATGTTGAACAGACATGTGAGGGTCAAGATTTGTTGCTATTTTAGTCAATAAACAACAATCAGCTTGAAGTTAAGTGTCTGAGCATTCTAGGGAAATGCCCCAGGGACCAACATCCAGACCACCTGGTTGGAGGAGAAGGTTCCCGTGAGGAAGCCACGGAGGCAGGACTGAAAGGCTGGTTGGGCTGTGACTGCGGCTGAGAGACTGAGCTTGGTCCAGGAAGCAGCAGGGAAACATGGGAAGTTGTGGGCTGGCCATAGCTTTAAGGTCTGGCAGAGAGGAGAGGCAAGAGGAAGAACGTGACGGAGCAAGACCAAGCGAGACACACAGCTGGCTGGATGTGGGGGAGTGTGGAAGAGGAGCCCAAGAGAGGCTGATGCCTGAACTTCAGCGTCTGGAAGATAACAGTGCAGTGAACAGACACAGGGCGTTGGGAAAGGGCAGCAGCCTCGAGGGACGGTTTGCTGTTGGATGTGCTGCAGGTCTAGGGCGCTTCAGGGGACACGCTCAGCTGGTGGCTGGAAAGGTGTTACCAGAGACACAGACTCAAGAGTCACCTGCACGGAGAAGGAGCTGAAGGGAAGCTGGGCGGTGCCTGCTCGCGGGAGGGGAAGTGCAGGAGACAGAGGGGTGGACAGAGGCGTGGAGGAAAAGCACGGTGGGGCAGCCCCAGGAATAGTCTTCACACCCTCCAGTCCTTGGATGGAGGGTGCTCTGGAAACACCAGGAGGCTGTCAGAGCATGGAGCACTCTCGGCATTTACTATGTGTCAGGCATGCTGAGGGCTTTACAAGGTTTACATCGTCTAGTCCTCTCCCTTCACATTGCAGAGATGGGAGAGTGGAGGTACAGAGAGGCCAAGGTCATCCAGCCCGAAGAGGCAGAATAAGGCTGAACTCAGGCTGCCTGGCTTTGGAGCCCTGGCTTCTCCTAACTACTGTGCCACGCGGCACCAACTTGGCAAGGAGAAAGAAAAGCGGTGTTTGGCCAAGACCAGCCTGTTCCCCGCAGCCCTGCAGCCTCCCTGGGTCTCCTGGGTGATGAGGGCCCTGGGTTCCTGCATCCAGACCCCCAAAGGGAGGGGGCAGGCTGGGAGAGCAGGTGACCCTGTTTAAGGGAATGCTCAGAAGGCAGAAGGTGTAGTGCAGGGAGCACAGGCTCTGGAGTGAGAAAGGGCTCGTCTGAATCCTGACCCTGCCCCCTCACCTCTCTGAGCCTCACTTTCCTGTAAAATGGGAGCAATGACACTTATTTCAACACAGGCTGTGAGGGGTAGAAGAGATTAGGTCCACTCAACGCTTAGCACAGTGCCTCAGATTGTTGTCAGAGATGAACAAATGCAGCTTTAGGACTCACGTCCCCACTTCTCACTGTGTGGAGTTACATATCCTCATGCTAATAGCAAGAGTCTCCTGACAGCCCAGCCCTCCAATCCCAGTATCCTCTTGAGTGGTAGCCATTCGGATGGGTGTGGGCTAGCCGTTCCCAGATTTTTGCCTTTGCATTTGCATACATGCCTACAGTTTGTGTGTGTATGTCTGTGTGTTGGGGGGGGGATGTGTATGCATGTGAATGTGTTTTGTTTTTTTTCTTGCAGTACGCGGGCCTCTCACTGTTGTGGCCCCTCCCATTGCGGAGTACAGGCTCCGGACGCGCAGGCTCAGCGGCCATGGCTCACGAGCCCAGCCGCTCCGCGGCATGTGGGATCCTCCCGGACCGGGGCACGAACCCGTGTCCCCTGCATCGGCAGGCGGACTCTCAACCACGGCGCCACCAGGGAAGCCCTGTGAATGTTTTAACTTGAGTGGTTTTATGTCTGAGACTTGTTTGGTTCACCTAATCATAATTCTTGGGAGCTGTCCAAGGTCCCTGAGTTCTAAAGCATGATCGTTCTGTAGGAGTGTTGGCAGTAGGAGTAGAGAGACGGCCGCTGAGAAAAGGGGTGGAAAGCAAAAGCACAGGGCCGCACACAGGGGAGAGGCAGGCGCAGGACTGGGCGCTGCAGTTGAGTCTTGGTTCCTGATCTCTAGCCTCACGACAACAAGAAAAGCCATCCAGCTCTCAGCCAGGGAGCCATGCGGTTACAGACAAGAGGTGACAAATACACATACGCACTGACTCACCGTGACACCCAAACAAATGTTCTCAGGCACAGTCACAGGTGTGCAGTTACAGCAATACACAGGACAGCCAGGGACCCAGCCCTCCTCCACTGTCTAGCAGAGAAACAGACATAAAACAAAGTCCATCTGGAGCCAGTTACCTGCTGGAAACGAAAGGACTCAGACCGCTTCTTCTGGTTGAGCTGCCACTCTTTGAAGTGGAGCACGGCCTCATCCACGTTGACGATGCCCAGCTTCACCTGCTCCTGGAGGGTAATAAGCTGCCGCTGGCCTGGAGTTTTCATCCCAGCAAATGGGTCATACGTGCTTGACTGAGGCCCGTCCCTCCAGGGTCTGACAGGTGGCTCTGGAAAGGATGGAGAAACTCAGCTTGACAGTGGCGCCGCTGGGGAGAGCTGACCGGATGAGTGGGCTTAATGAGGCTGGTCATGGGCTCAAGAGGATGTGTCTCAAAAGAACAGTTACATGTGGAACCAAGAAAAGGGAGATATGACATGGAATCAGAGAGAGGGAAGCCGCTAATAATTTCAAATCTTGTTACACTAAAGTAGACAAGGCCACACCAGTTTAAGAAGTAAGGCATCCACGGAGTGAGTCAACATGAATTACTGAGAAGCCTTTAGACCAGCATTTCTCAACCTTGGCACTATCGACATTTTAAACTAGATAATTCTCTGTTGGTGTTGTGTAGCTGTCTTGTACACTGTAGGATGTTTAGCCTCATCCCTGGCTTCTGCCCTCTTGATGGCAATAGCATCCCCTTCCTCAGTTGTGACAACAAAAAATGTCCCAGATATTGTCAAATGTCCTCTGGCCGGTTGGGGGGTGGGGAGTGGAGGAGAAATCACCCCCAATTGAGAACCACTGATTTAGACTAAAATGCACTCCAGAAGAGAATATACAGGAAAGTCTAACCAGGCTGCTTCTCCCAGCACCACTTCCAGCCCTCCCCATCCTCCCTGCCTCCAAGCAGCATGGGGCACAGTGATTGTGGACCTACAGGTATGAACTGCCTGAGGAGACTGGAGTGCTAATAGAATCATGACCCAGTCCAATATCACCAGGTAAAAATTAGGTTCTGGGTCCCAGCTGACTCTCCTTGGGTTGTTCGTGGGCCAACCTCTCCTCCGTATTAAAAATTTATAGTTCTCTGCTTTGGATACTCTAGAGAAGTATGAAGCCAACTCCTCTCTCTCCAGGCTCTGTGACTCCACTAAGTTCTGTGGGAAGAAAGAGCTACCTGAAGAGGTGATGGGGCCACTGGAGCATATGAAAATGACTTGACATTTCACTGCTCATTTCCTGTAGGGCTATCTTTGATTCTAAATTTCTCCAGCAGGACCCCATGTGAGCATTGTGATTCAGGGAGACGGTATGAAGGAAAAAGAGAGATGACTTCACCAGGGGGTATTGAAAAAGCTTCAAAGAAGCTAATGTAACATGCTTACCAACCATTTACTCATCTGTCTACACACACTCACATAACTTTCTCCCAGGTTTGCCCTCTTCCAGGCTGTCTTTAATTGTGTTGGGAGATGGAGTGTGGGGACAAAAAAAAAATGCAAAAGCCAATCAGCTCCAACCTCCTACCACCAAAGCCCTTAGGGAAGCTTTCAAACGTTTAGATGGTGTCATAGTTCCTTTTCAGAAGAATCATCAATGGGATAATACTGAATGCCTCTGTTTAGCACAAGGAAATTCATCAAGAACAAAAGAATACTTATCTCCTCAAGCTTCCTTAAAAGGTCTTTGGAAAAAAAAGAAAAATGTCACCCAGTGGCAAGCAAAATGCCTCAAATAAAAGTTGAATTAAAGTATAGTTTAGCTAATACAGATAGGGTAGGTAAATAGCACGGTAGGGCTGCATCACCAGGTAAAGATTGGGTGCTGGGCTGCCCACTTTCATCCTGTTGGTATCAGTCTCAATGTTTAAATTGTACTTTAGTGTGCTGTTACAGACACTTTCTAGGGTATTAGTGTCATTGGTATGATCAATTTGTACAGTGTTCTAAGGCACCCCAATCTCTTCTCCTCTCCCTTTACCATCAGTACAGCTCCACTTCAGGTATCTCTTGGACCTCTCCGTTTTTCAAGGATAAGGAGCTGTTACACCGGGAAATCACTGAAACATGAACACTTCCACCACCCAGAAGTTCAGGTCATACAAAAGGAAGCTTGAGGACATCTGCTTACCTTTCCTGATGCTCTCTGAGGCAACGTAGAAATTCTCAGGCCGCTCTTGACTTTTTTCTGCAAAAACTATGAGATAAAGAGTATTCTAAGTAAAGCCAAATAAGATCTCTTTCTAAAAGGCTTTATAATATTTTATATATTTACCAAAAAAAATTACCAAAATCTTGCACAAAAAAATAATAATAATGGATCACAACTTGGACCACTGTATGCAGTTCTATAAACCAAAACTTTAGGAGGCAACCAATGAGCAGAAGCTATAGGGATTATGAAATGAAGACAGACCAAACCAACAAGGTCTCAAACCAGAAAGACAGAGCCAGTCAGAGGACATGATCAGCATTTACGAGATCATTAAAGAAAAGGGTAAGGTGAACAAGATTACCCTTTTTCGGATCCTTGAATACTGAAGCGAGCCGTGGAACACCTTGAAGTTTGAGAATAAAAGCAAGTGCCACTTCACATGTCAACAAGTTTCATAAGACCGAACTCAGAGCAGTGGAACAGGTAAAATATGTGCAAGGCTCCAAGGGGACTTAGATGAAGTCATTCATGCACAAGGGACACATAAAGACTTGTAGGGAAAACTGGGAAATGACAAGCATTCACTCAGTGGTAGGACTGCATAGTGATTAAGTCTCCCTGGGCTCTGCACACAACTCCCTGGGTTCAAATCCTGGTTCTGCCATTTATGAGCCAT
Organism: Physeter macrocephalus; assembly: GCF_002837175.3. Lineage (NCBI taxonomy): Eukaryota > Metazoa > Chordata > Mammalia > Artiodactyla > Physeteridae > Physeter > Physeter macrocephalus. Next base: position 53,929,942 of record NC_041233.1, read on the forward strand.
ACAACCTAAGACAAGAGGCTTGATCTCTTCTTGCCTCAGTTTTCTGATATGTAGAATGAGGATAATAATTGAACCCTCCTCTTTGTGGGGATTACACTAGTTAATACATGGAAAGTGCTGAGAATAGTGCCTGGCACATGTAAGCACTCCATGTTAACTTTTATTATTCACATCTAAACCTTGAGATTGATGCCAATAAGACAGCAATACCTTGGCTTGCTAGTTAACACAAGGGATGTCTACTCAGTGCTTTACAGTTTATAAAATAGTTCCTCATGTATTATTTCACCTGACCCTCACAATAAGGCTCTGGCAGAGTATTATTATGCATCATTGTATACATATATTATTATGATACCCATTTCATAGGTGAGGAAACTAAGGCTAAAGAGGGTGAAATGACTTACCCAATGTTCCATACTGTACAGCTGAAAAATGCAAGAGCTGAGACTTGAACCCAGGTGTCCTGGACTCCAAACCATTGCCCTTTTTGTCATCTCCTGCCCCTCTCCTTTCCTTTCCTCCTCACAGTTTCCTAGCAAGTCCATCAAGGCTCTTTAGGAACCACCTATGCCCCTCCCAACTGAACTTCCCACAATGAGCCAGACCATCAACACCCTCTCCCCACCCGCTGCCATTTAGGCATTATCAATATATATTTGCAAGCTTCTTCATTTGGGTTTCCTTAGAAGCAGACCTGGGGGACTTCCCTGGTGGCGCAGTGGTTAAGAATCCGCCTGCCAGTGCAGGGGACACGGGTTCGATCCCTGGTCCGGGAAGATCCCACATGCCGCAGAGCAACTAAGCCTGTGCGCCACAACTACTGAGCCTGCACTCTAGAGCCCACGAGCCACAACTACTGAGCCTGCATGCCACAACTACTGAAGCTCGTGTGCCTAGAGCCCATGCTCTGCAACGAGAGAAGCCACCGCAATGAGAAGCCCGCGCGCCGCAATGAGTAGCCCCCACTTGCTACAACTAGAGAAAGCCCGCGCGCAGCAACAAAGACCCAACGCAGCCAGATATAAATAAATAAATAAGTAAATAAATTTATTTTAAAAAAATGGAATGGAGGTCAGGTGCACAGATCTGGCAATTCCTATACTCTTACAGTACTTGTAATCATATTAATAAAATCAAGTCCTGAAAGACAGTGAAACTGACAATGCTATCAGCATCTAACTAATGTCCCAGGGATCATTATGGGTCAAAACCCAATTATCACCAACTTTTATCAATGTACGTAGGTAGACAGCATAGCATTGTGGCTGAAAGCCAAGGTTGTGGAATCAGATTCCTTGAGTTCAAATCCTGGCTCTGCTACTTGGTAATCAAGTGACCTCTGTAAGCCTCAAAAAGGAGGGTTTACATTTTCCTCATCTGTAAAATGGGGATGATAATGGCCCTTACCTAATAGATTATTATGACATATTCCAAATAGAGCACTCTTGGTAGATTTCAATAAATGTTAACTATTAAAAATTAATAATAATAATAATAATGAGAGTTTCAGGAGATAAAAATTTACCAGGGATCTTGCCATTTGCAGCAGAGGGACATCTTGTTTATCTCTGTCTTCACACTATGCATAAATTCCTCCAGGAAGGACAGAACTGAATCTGACCACTGGCCCTAGTCTAGTTCCAGAATCTGCCCCAAGCTCTGACTCTGTCTCCTGGGGCTGGTTGGAGACCATTCAGAAGGGAATGGTTTTGAGCAATGGTTCAGGAGGTAGAGGATCCAGGGAATTCCTGCTGAGAGGCTCTGAAGACCCCACTGTGCATCATTCCCTGCCACACTTGCCTTTAGAAATGTATGGTTCATTGTCAGACAGCTGGTGAGTGCCAGAAGCACTGGCCTCTGGCCTGGGCACTGGGACAGGGGGCCTGTTAGCCAAGTCCATGGAAAGGGCCTCATCATCATCCACTGTGTGATAAACATCTTCTTCCTGACCGAGATGGTGTACCTCCCTCTCCAAACTGGACATTCCCATGCTGTTGCCTAGAAACAGAGAGAAAGGTGACTGAAAGCAATTGTCAAACCCTGGGACCCCCAAGTCATGCAGCCAGCTGCCCTGGGACCCAGCTCTGCACATCAGCAAGCTGGCCGCCTCCACATTAGGTAGGGCCTGGCAGCCAACCAGGCCGGGGGCCAGCCCCACCTACCTGCACACCCACAGTAGTTGGACCTGCCACAACAAAGGCCCATGGGGCACCACTAGAACATATAGCTCTGGTGACCAGAGGGGAATGTGCTACTGGGCCCCACAGACATCCGCTACAAAAGGCCACCACTCTAAGATTGGGAAACATCGCCAAGCTACCTAATACACAAAAATGAAAAGAGAGAATTAGGCAAAATGAGGGACAGAGAAATATATTCCAAATGAAGGAACAAGAAAAACCCCAGAAGAAAAACTAAGCAAAATGGAGATAAGCAATCTACTTGATAAAGAGTTCAAGATAATGATCATAAAGATGTTCAATGAACTTGGGAGAGGAATGGATGAACACAGTGAGAAGTTTAAGAAAGAGCTCGAAAATTTAAGGAACCAAACAGATCTGAAGGATACAATAACTGAAGTTTTAAAATAACACCAGAAGGAATTAATAGTAGATGAGATAAATACAGAGGAACAGACCATTGAAATGGAAGACAGAATAGTGGAAATCACTCAAGCTGAACAGAAAAGAAGAAAAAAGAATTTAAAAAAATGAGGATAGTTTAGGAGACCTCTGAGACAACATCAAGCATACTAACTTTCCCATTATTGGGTCTCTGAAGGAGAAAAGAGAGCAAAAGGAGCAGAGAATGTATTTGAAGAAATAATAGATGAAAACTTCCCTAACCTGGGAAAGGAAACAGACATTCAGAACCAGGAAGCACAGAGAGTCCCAAACAAGATCAACCCAAAAAGGTCCACACCAAGACACATTGTAATTAAAATGGCAAAAATTAAAGATAAAGGGAGAATATTAAAAGCAGCAAGGGAAAGGCAACTAGTTATGTATAAGGGAACTCCCATAAGAATAACAGCTGCTTTTTAGCAGAAATTTTGCAGGCCAGAAGGGAGTGATATCATATTTAACGTGATAAAAATAAGCTTAGGGCTTCCCTGGTGGCGCAGTGGTTGAGAGTCCGCCTGCCGATGCAGGGGACGCGGGTTCGTGCCCCGGTCCGGGAGCGGTTGGGCCCATAAGCCAGGGCCGCTGAGCCTGCGTGTCCGGAGCCTGTGCTCCGCAAAGGGGGAGAGGCCACAGCAGAGAGAGGCCCGCACCGCACAAAAAAAAAAAAAAAAAAAAAAAAAAAAAGCTTACAACCAAGAATACTCTACCCAGAAAGGATATCATTCATATTTGAAGGAGAGATAAAGAGTTTTACAGACAAGCAAAAGCTAAAAAAATTCAGCACCTTTAAGCTGGCTTTACAAAAAGTGTTAAAGGGACTTCTCTAAGCAGAAAAGAAAATACCACAACTAGAAATATGAAAATTAAAAAAAGAAAAATCTCATTGATAAATAAAAATATACAGTAAATATACAGATCAACCACTTATAAAGCTAGTAGGAAGGTTAAAAGACAAAAGTATTAAAATCATCTATATCCACAATAAGTAGCTGAGGGATACACAAAACAGAAAGATGTGAAATATGAAATCAAAGACATTAAACATGGAGGCAGGTAAAAATTCAGGGTTGTGAGACTTCCCTGGTGGCGCAGTGGTTAAGAATCTGCCTGCCAGTGCAAGGGACAAGGGTTCAAGCCCTGGTCCAGGAGGATCCCACATGCCGCAGAGCAACAAAGCCCGTGTGCCACAACTACTGAGTCTGCGAGCCACAACTACTGAAGCCTGCATACCTAGAGCCCACGCTTTGCAACAAGAGAGGCCACCACAATGAGAAGCCCGTGCACCACAATGAAGAGTAGCCCCTGCTTGCTGCAACTAGAGAAAGCCCATGCACAGCAATGAAGACCCAACGCAGCCAAAGATAAATAAATAAAATAAATTAAAAAAAAAAAAAGAATCCAGCTGCCAATGCAGGGGACACGGGTTCGAGCCCTGGTCTGGGAAGATCCCACATACCACAGAGCAACTAAGCCCACGAGCCACAGCTACTGAGCCCACATGCCACAACTACTGAAGCCCTCATGCCTAGAGCCTGTGCTCCGCAACAAGAGAAGCCACCGCAATGAGAAGCCCATGCACTGCAATGAAGAGTAGCCCCCACTCGCCACAGCTAGGGAAAGCCTGCATGCAGCAATGAAGACCCAGTGCAGCCAAAAATAAATAAATAAATAAAATAAAATAAAAAACCAAAAAACCTCATGGTAATCACAAACCAAAAATCTATAATACATACATACACAAAAAGAGAAAGGAATCCAAATATAACACTAAAGATAGTCATCAAATCACAAGGAAAGAGGAAAAGAAGAAAGGAACCAAAAAGAAATATTAAAAACCTACCAGAAAACATTAACAAAATGGCAACAAGCACGTACCTACCAATAAATTGCTTTAACTGTAAATGGACTAAATGTTCCAATCAAAAGACATAGAGTGGCTGAATTAATCTATGATGCCAGCATCACCCTGATACCCAAAGCAGATAAAGACATCAAAAAAAAGAAAATTACAGGCTAATATCCTTGATGAACATAGATGCAAAATTGTCCTCAACAAAATATTACCAAAGGGAATTCCACAATGCGTTAAAAGGATCATGCACCATGATGAAGTGGTATTTAATCCCAGGGATGCAAAAATGACTCAATATCTGCAAATCAATGAATGTGATACATTGTATTAACAAATTAAATAATAAAAATCATATGATCATTTCAATGGATACAGAGAAAGCTTTTGACAAAATTCAACATCAATTTATGATAAAAACTCTCAACATAGTGGGTATAGAGGGAACACACCTCAACATAATAAAGGCCATATATAACAAGCCCACAGCTAACATCATAATGGTGAAAAGCTGAAAACATTTCTGTTAAGATCAGGAAAAACATAGTATTGGAAGTCCTAGCCATAGTAATCATACAAGAAAAAGAAATAACAGGGACTTCCCTGGTGGCGCAGTGGTTAAGAGTCCACCTGCCAATGCAGGGGACATGGTTCGATTCCTGGTCTGGGAAGATCCCACGTGCCGTGGAGCAACTAAGCCCATGCGCCATGACTACTGAGCCTGCACTCTAGAGCCCATGAGCCACAACTACTGAGCCCACGTGCCACAACTACTGAAGCCCATGTGCCTAGAGCCCATGTTCCGCAGCAAGACAAGCCACCACAATGATAAGCCTGTTTACCGCAATGAAGAGTAGCCCCCACTCGCCACAACTAGAGAAAGCCCGCACGTGGCAACGAAAACCCAACACAGCCAAAAATAAATAAAATAAAAAGTAAATAAATTTTTTTAAAAAAGAAATAAAAGGAATCCAAATCAGAAAGGAAAGAGAAAAACGGTCACTGTTTGCAGATAACATGATGCTGTATATAGGAAATCCTAAAGATGCCATCAAAAAACTACTAGAACTAGTGGCGCTTCCCTGGTGGCACAGTGGTTGAGAACCTGCCTGCCAATGTAGGGGACACGGGTTCGATCCCTTGTCTGGGAAGATCCCACATGCCATGGAGCAACTAAGCCCGTGCACCACAACTACTGAGCCTGTGCTCTAGAGCCCATGAGCCACAACTACTGAGCCCGTGTGCCGCGACTACTGAAGCCCACATGCCTAGAGTCCGTGTTCCACAACGAGAGAAGCCACCGCAATGAGAAGCCCACGCACTGCAACGAAGAGTAGCCCCCGCTCGCCACTACTAGAGAAAGCCCGCGCACAGCAACGAAGACCCAACACAGCCAAAAAAAAAACCCAAAAAACTATTAGAACTAGTAAATGAATTCGGTTATGTTGCAGAATACAAAATTAATACACAGAAATCTGTTGTGTTCACTAATAATAAACTATAAGAAACAGAAATTAAGAAAAAAATCCCAATTACAATTGCATCAAAAAGAATAAAATACCTAGGAATAAATCTAACCAAAGAGGTAAAAGACCTGTACTCTGAACATTATAAGACATTTATGAAAGAAACTGAAGACAACACAAATAAATGGAAAGATATACCACATTCGTGGATTGGAAGAATTAATATTGTTAAAATGACCATACTACCCAAGGCAAACTATGGATTCAATGCAATCTCTATCAAAATACCAATGGCATTTTTCACAGAACTAGGACAAATAATTCTAAAATGTGTACGGAAACACAAAAGACCCCAAATAGCCAAAGCAATCTTGAGAAAGAAGAACAGAGCTGAAAGTATCATACTCTATGATTTCAAACTATACTATAAAGCTATAGTAATCAAAACAGTATAGTATTGTCATAAAAATGGACTACTGTAGATCAATGAAAACAAATAGAAAGCCCAGAAATAAACTCATGCTTATATGATCAATTAATTTATGACAAAGGAGCCAAGAATACATGGGGGGCAAAGACAATCTCTTCATAAATAGTGGGAAAACTGGACAACATATATATAATCACTCTCCAATACAACCTTGACTTAATAATACCTGTGTATGTTCCCCTATGTTCTCCTCCTTCACCAGAAAGTAAAGTCTCTTGAGGGTCTTGATTATGTCTTATTTTCCTTTGTGTCCCCTAGCCCAACAACTAAAATAGTGCTTTGCTCATAGTAGGTACTCATTAAATATTGGTCAAATAAAAATAAACAAGTGTATTTAAAAAGATATTTTGCTAAAGGCAACTTGTTTACCCAAAGCAGTGGCTCCAGTGGTGGGAACTTCTGGCTTACTTGTAATAGGCTGATGGGGGAGCTCGTGGGAATAGAGTGCCTTCAAGCACACCATGTGGCATGTACATGGCAGCCCATTCCTTGAGTGAAGCAACCCTCATAGGGAGCCAGGCAATATCTTACATTTATTTCTCTTTCCTTCTTTTTGCTTCCCTGCTCACTGCTGCAACTTACCTTCTAAAAACTTGCGGATCATAGAATCCTTAGTGGTCCGAGAGAAACCATCTCCGGGGATTGGATTAGATGTACTGGCCTGAGGCATTTCAACATCTAGAAGGAAAAGGAGACTAAGAGTTTATATGTGTTCTTCCACACAGACAAGGACATTTTATAAGTGGATATACAAGGTTTGACAAATCAAGAGATTCAAGAATTCATTAAACCTTCCATCTACCCATCCATCCATCTAATCACTCATGCATCCATAGGTCCACGCATGCATCCATACATCCAATTATCTACCTACTCAATAAGGACACTCAGTAAATATGGGGTATAAAGGAGAGCAACATTTACAACTTTCAGGCCCTTTCCTATACCACAGGACTCAAAAGGTATAGATAATGCTCATTTGTGTTTGAAAGAATTAGCTTAATTTTAAAATATATAACTGTAGTCTTTATAACAGCAAAAAAAACACGACAACAACAAATAATTGGAGGCAGAAGCAACAAAGAATAGATAAATTGTAATTTATTTAAACAATGAACCATTTTCAACAGTTAAAAAGAATGTATGGGAGCCACTCTATCAACATAGCACCATCTCAAAAACATAACAACCAGAACTCTATTTTTAGTTCATTCATGTAATTGGTCATTTATAAGGAAGAAGCACATAGACCTTTGGTTTTTCACTATTAAGCATAAACCCATGGGGACCAAAACTGTGTGTGAAAACTATTCAATTGCCACAGCAGATTCTACTAAAACCTTAGTAACCAACACTACTTTATGTTACTTTATGACTCTGAAGTATGCATTTTGGGAGCAAAATTTCAGCCTTGTGTTAAAAGTAGAACTTTGATACTATCAAGAGGTTGCATTCAGTAAGGCATATCACACAGTTACTGGGGTCTTGTTTGCTTAGGCAAAATATGTAGTTTGAAGTTGAATAGTATACTTTGAGAAAAAAAATCATTTGAATTTAATCAGTATACACAGATATACTGTTCCTACTACTTTGATCTTTGGGGACCAGTTAAATATAGTCTGGTGAATTTGTATGAAATATTTATATTTATATCACATTTTCCAAGAATATTAATTGAAAAGAAGTCATGGTCATAAAGTTATGTTAAGGATAATGAACTTCAAATGACATAATCCTAGTTTTGAAACAAAATATCTGTATGTACATGGAAAAAAAGCCTGGAAAGAAATACATCAAAATGTATATAGTGGCTATTTCTGTAGTAGTATGGATAGGTCATGGACATTTCAGACCATGGACATTTTATTTTCTATTTTACACTTTTCTTTGTCTTCCAAATTATCCATAGTGGCTTCTGTTGCATTCATATATGAGAAAAACCCTATCAGCACTTTTTTAAAAGGCCTAGGTAATTATGATCAAGTATGTACAATTAGATTCCCAAAGCAAAAATAATTTCAGGTTATTAAAAAAATTATGGCTCACCTGTCAATTACCAGATTACTGATTTTTTAATTATAAAACATACTGATTTTTATTTTATTTTTTTTAAATTTATTTATTTCTCTAAGTATTTATTTTTGGCTGCATTGGGTCTTCCTTGCTGCGCGCGGGCTTTCTCTAAGTTGCGGCAAGTGGGGGCTACTCTTCATTGCGGTGCGCAGGCTTCTCATCGCAGTAGCTTCTCTTGTTGCAGAGCACAGGCTCTAGGCGCGCGGGCTTCGGTAGCTGGGGCACGCGGGCTTCAGTAGTTGTGTCTCGCGGGCTCTAGAGTGCAGGGTCAGTAGTTGTGGCGCGCGGGCTTAGCTGTTCCGCAGCATGTGGGATCTTCCCGGACCAGGGATCGAACCTGTGTTCCCTGCATTGGCAGGTGGATTCTTAACCACTGCGCCACCAGGGAAGTCCATACCGATTTTTAAACTTTCCAGTGACCAGATATTACATTATTACATAGCATAGCTCTTACCTGACCTTGTTTCAAACTTTGACAATCTTTTGATAATCTAAATATAAATTTTGTGACCATAAAACAAAACAAAACACAATGTTGAGTGAAAAAGTTGCAGACTGGTGTTTGCAGTATATAAAGTATTTTATATAAAGTAGTTTTCAGTATATGAAGTAGTTTATATAAAGTTTTAAGGTCTATAAAATGATACTACATGTAGTTTATGAATTCATAAATATCTAGTAAACATATGAAAACATGCTGAAATGCTGGAAAGGATAAATGTTGAGTTCATGGTAGTGGTTACTTCTGTGAGGGAGGGAGAACAATCAGGTTCCAGAGGAGGTTCATAGGGAGCTATAATATGTAATTTTTTAAATAAAGATCTGAGACAAAAGAAAAAAAATACATATTCTTGATGAATCAGAATCTTCAAGAAATACAACATTTTTGAAAATTAATATGCTACCTTTTGCCCCCAAAAGGGGAAAATAAGATTCTATTTTTGTATTTTCTTGTATATGCAAAAAAGAAACTCTGGAAGGAGATATAAGAAATTAAGATCAATGGTTTCCTGGGAACTAGAAAGATGACAGACAAGGACTGGAGAAAGGTTTTTTCACTGTTCATCTTTTTATATTCTAGTTTTTCTATCCTATTGAAAAAATAAAGGAAAGAAATGCAGAGCTCTGATCATGTTTTTGTTACCTTAAATATTATCCAAAAAAAGGGAGATAAAGCAATTCCCTTTTTCTACCTTTTCAGTTTAATGTTTCTTGAAATGTGTGTAGTGGAGACATTACATTGAATATAATGTACCTTGATACCCTCTGGTCCAGAGCCCTGTGATTCCAAATGAGTAAACTGTTAATTCAGTGAACTTCTCTTGTCAACACTGAATTCTATAAAGTAAACCATAGAGAGATTAGGGTGACTGTACTGATCCTGAAACACACCTAGAAGTGTTTTAATTTTAAAAATAAATTTCTGGGACTTCCCTGGTGGTCCAGTGGGTAAGACTCTGAGCTCCCAATGCAGAGGGCCCGGGTTCGATCCCTGGTCAGGGAACTACATCCCACATGCATGCCACAACTAAGAAGTCCACATGTTGCAACTAAAGATCCCACATGCCTCAACTAAGACCCGGCACAGCCAAAATAAATAAATAAATAAATATTTTTAAAAAATTTCTAAGAACTCACAATTCATTCCTTAAAAATTCAAGACCAGAAAAATGCCACTTATTTGAGATTTCTATTTAAATTGCTTAATTGTGGCTTTATGGGACATGTTTCTCAAGGAGTTAGAAAATTGGGAAGAAAGACATATCCTACAGGTGTGCCTTACTGGGAGCAGGACCCTCCTCTACCCTCCTGACTCCTACCCATACAATCCCTCACCCCTTAGCTGCCTGACCCTGACCCAGCCAACTTTTGAAACTCTTCATTCATACCACAATAGCACACAGAGGAAAAGACCCCGAAGGAAAGACTTGCTTGCATCAGACACCCCTAGAGATGAGGGGAGGGAGAAGTTTTGTGGGCCTATCCTTGGGCTCTGTCATGCCCAGTGCTGCATCCTCCAGGAAACCACAGCCCCCTCAGGCTCCAGCATCTCTAAGAACCTGGTGAGGGCAGAGCAGCGTCAGGACAGTTTCAATCATCAATAACCAGATCTCCCAGGCTGGCAACACCAGAGCGCAAACCTCACACACACAATCAGCCACCCCCACTGACAGTGGTAAAGAGACACGCACCGCCTAGCTATTTCACTAACAAAGTTCAGTTTGAGACAACTGATTTCCACATCTGAGATGTAGCTGCAAAACTGAAGGAGCTACAAAGAGTGCTGGAAAAACAAAATGTAGAAGAAAAATGGAAACAGCAAGAGCAGCCTTGGCTGGACCTGACATGCTTCTATAATAAGGATGCGGGCTTCTGTCCCTGGTACTATGACCCCATCATAATGTGCTGAATTTTATGTGGGTTAAACAAAGAATTTTTAAAAGAAAAGAGAGAAAAAAGAATGAGCACCAGTAATGACATGTCAATATCATGATCCTTTGCTACAATGCACTGAGGAGGATGCAACATCATTGCTATGGCATTCTTGCCCCAAATTTATAAGCTCAGTCCAATCACAGAAAGCATCTGACAAACCCAAACTAAAGGGCATGCTACAAAATAACTGATTGGTGTTCTTCCAAAGTGTCAAGATGAGGAAAGACTGAGGAACTGTTACACATTGGAGGAGACTAAGGAGAATAACAGCATGCACTGCAGGATCCCATCTAGGATCAGCATCTAGTTCTACCCAGGAACAGAAAAAGAACATTGGGGGGAAAACCAGTGAAATTTTGAACAAGGTCTGGAGGTTAGTTAGTGGAATTGCACCCATGTTAATTTCTCGGCTTTAGTAACTGTACTCTGTTTATGTAAGATGTTAATATTAGGGAAATCTGGGTGAAAGGTATACAGGAAGGGTAGCATTTTTGCAAGTTTTCTCTAAATCTAAAAGTATTTCAAAATAAAAAGTTTTTTTTTTTTTTAAAGAAGAAGAACAGGTAGGAGGAAAAGAGATGAGAAAAGGAGAGGAAGAAATGCAACTGCAAAACTAAAGAAGCATAAGCCCTGGGAATGACCTACGCTGACCCTTTCCTGTCCACCTACACTATCAAGTCACCTTCCAGGGACTCCTGTGAGCCACGCACCTCTGGGTACGCTGAACAAGGCAGGGCTAAATGAGCCACCTGTGACAAACAAATCTTTTTACTCTACGGTCACGTTTTCACTGGCGGTTAAGAGCATGATTTTGGAAGGAGACAAACTAGGATCTGCTAAAGATCAGTCCTGAGACATTAGTAGAATTATTTCTCCTCCACTGAGGCACCCTAGAAGGAGGGTGAGAGCACTATGGTCAGAATGCATAATTTCCAATTTTGACTCTTCCACTTCTGACTGTAGGACTGCAGCACCCACCCGTCCAACTGACTTTTAGATCTAACTTTTTGGACCCAGCTGATCATCTGGACTCACAAGATGACCATGGGCCATGCTGGTGCCAGTCTACTCAGAAGGATGGAGGATACAGACCAGCAGGACAGTACCAAGCGGCCTTCCTCACCTAGGGCAGTCTTTACACCAGTCTAGCAACTCTCACGCAAGGAGACAAGATCCATATCAGGCAGGTGGAGAAGCTGCCATGGTGCCTCAAAGGAGCAGCATTTCTCAACTCCGGAGTTTATTAGCAACTCCTGAGGCATTAGCTTCCAGGGTCCCCATAAGAGTCATCCAGAGACACTGCCCTCAGGGAAGGCCAAAGTATGGTGTCCCTTTCAGGCATTTATAGTTTACATACAACTCCTCCCAGTTCCAGATGCAATTTACCACCAATTAGGGGTCATTTTTATCATAGGCAATGTTGCTTAGAGACATAATTGACATATGGCTTTTATCAGGTTACCAGGGTAACAGAGTGGAAGTCAACAAAAGTCAAATTCTCCTGCAGAAAGGGAAATGAGAGCTGTTACATTAACTCTTTGCCCACAATTATCTTGGGCCAAGTTGTTTACATCGTCTCAGGATCTGTTTTCCTGTCTGTAAAATGGTGATAATAATAGTACGTATATCATAGGTTTGTCATGAGTATTAAATGAGAAGCACAGTGCCTAGCACATAGGAAGTGCTAAATGCACGTTAGCTGCTATTATTACTGTTATCTTTATTATTAAATTCTACACCCAGGCTAATGTCCTAAGTAGAGAACAATTTTAAAAAGAGGACTCAATTTATACTTTTTAATAGTAACTTTATTTGTTTGAAGTCAAGTCTCCTCCTTCAGAGTAATAAATGCTTATGGGTTAATTCTAACGTCTGAATATCCACACATATTTTCAAATTACCTTTCCTAGTAAAGAATTACACCCAATCAATATTTTTATATTGAATATACTTAAAGCACGGGGGCATTGTAAGATAACAAATAATAATTCTTCACCATGGATTTATGTGTGGAAACCTGACTCACAAACAACGCTTGCCAGGCATTGTCTTGATCATGGCTCCTGAACACCAAGTCCAGGCTGGACAGAGCTGGAGGCTTCTTTCCTCCTTGGCCAAGGCTCTGCCACTGCAGTCCAGACCTGACTTGGAAGCCCCATGCCCATTACCTTGTGCTTTCCTGAGACTTATCACATTTTTTATTAGAGGGCTCAGCAATGAGCACCAAGGGGAAATTCTAGCAGCTCTTCAATCCCTTCTGGCCCCACCCCATACTGCCGGGATCACAGGTAGAGGCTGATCTTAAGGTCGGAGCCTAAAGCCAGAGGATCTGAGGCTTGGCTGGAAGAGCATGATGGAGGCAGGGGCACAGGGAGGAGGAGGATGGTCTGCAGACACATGAGAAGGCCTGGGAGTCAGCCGTAAAGGCCCTGACAAGGGCTGGAGACAAGTGAATGGTCTGCATTCGGGCGACACACATAAGTCAGAGAAAGGCAGCAGTCAAGGCCAGGCAAGCAACAGAGGTCCAGGACATTGGCCAACAACATCTGTAAAATGGTGATAATAATAGTACGTATCTCATAGGTTTGCCATGAGTATTGAATGAGAAGCACAGTGCCTAGCACATAGGAAGTGCTAAATGAATGTTAGCTGCTATTATTACTGTTATTACCATTATCTTTATTATTAAAGCAGGTCAAGATCACAATCAGAGGTGGTGATTACCAGCGTGGACTTTGATATCCTGGAGACCTGGGTTCAAGCCCTGGCTCTGATTCTTAGTAGCTCTGTGTCCTTGGACAAGTTACTTGATATCACTAAGCTTTCATATCTCCATCTGTAAAGTGGGTATGGATAACAGTACCTACCTCAAAGGAAGACTATATGAACCAATTGAGACGATGCTTATAAAATGTTTAGCAACAGTACTAGGCACTAAATATTAATGGTTATCATTATATTGAGGCAACCTAGACAGTTTATTAGCTTTCTATTGTTGCTGTAGCAAATTACCACAAACTTAGTGACTTAAAACAACATCCAGTTCTGTAGTTCAGAGGTCTGAAATGGGTCTCACCGGGCTAAATCAAGGTTTCGGCAGGACTGCATTCCTTTCTGGGAGATCTAGGGGAGGTTGGGTCTTCTTGCCCTTTCCAGCTTCTAGAGGCCCTGCACTCCTCGGCACGAGGCCTTCTTCTTCCATCTCAGAGCCAGTAATGTTGGGCAGAGGGCTCAGCTGCGCTGAGTCCTCATGGTGCCATCTCTGGTCTAACCTGATTCCTTCTTTTACGTTTTTTTTTGGCCATGACCAGGGCCAGGGATTGAACCCAGGCCACCACAGTGTTAAGTGCTGAGTCCTAACCAGTGGATCGCCAGGAAATTCCCATCTTTCTTCTACTTTTAAGGACCCTTGTGATTATACTGTGCCCACCCTGATAATCCAGGATGTTCCCATTATTTTAAGGCCAGCTGATTAGCAACCTTAATTCCATCTGCAACTTTCATTCCCCTTTGCCACATAATCTAGCATATTCATGGGTTCAGGGGCATTATTCTGCCTCCCACAGGTAAGACCAAATGTGAGCACAGTCAACCTGTCATGAATTTCCCTCCCATGTGGGACTGGCGAGGGGAGTGGGCACAGAGACCAGGGTGCACTCAAGCAAGTCCATCCTGTCATGTCCACATATGGACTCAGTAGCCCTGGCCTGATGTGGGCACAGGCCTCTATTGAGTGTCTGGAGGTGCACCGCCGTAAATGAAGAAAAAGTCTTTTCTTTCCATTTATATTTTAAATAAAATGATTATTTTTATACTGAGTTCAACGTTAGGTATCTTTGAATTAGACCAGGAACAGTGGCTACACGCATTGGCCTCCATGCCCCTATTGTGTACTCAAGGCAAGCATCCCTATTCAATCGTAGCGCTCTTTGTGGCCTCAGAATCCTTCTCAACACAGCTCCCCAGGCACTCAACACCAGCTAACTGACACATGAAATTATTTTTAAAACACTATTTGCCATAGCTATATTAGGCAGTAAGTCCTAGTAGCAGCAGGTACTACTTTTGTAATAATAAAGAAGAGAAAAGAAAAGGTACCTGGTGGTTTGGAGTTAATGAGAGATAAAAGCCTCAAACTGTAAATTTGACAACCCATGTGTACATACAACCCAGGCACACAGTAACACATGAGCGACTGAAATAGAAAATTCTGGGGGTGAAGGGAGTCTGTTTCTAGACAAAGGACATTTTGAAAAGGAAAGCACAGCAACAGATCCCTGCGTCCCTGGATGCTCAGGGTTTGTACTTCAGATTCTAAGCATTTAACCTTCACCACTTAGATAAACTGAAATGTGCTGAAACCTGTTGGTCTAAGGAAAAAGTGCAAAGTTCTTTCATTTCATTGGGGAAAAAACCGCAAAACAGTAACAAGGAAACTCTGGGGCCACAGTCTCCTTCTGGGAAAAGCAGCTGCAGCGTTACACTGTACTTTTTCAAAGGAGTCAATCCCAAAGAAACCATTCCTGGGAAGAAAGAAGCTTGAACAGCTGAAGAGAAGGCAGGCAGGCAAGTAATTAAGGAAAGAGTCAAGAGCAATAACTAATTTTCAAAGAAGCTCATATGATACTCCTCATGGGACATAAATCTAGATCACTCGGCTGCAGTGGAAACTCCATCCAGATTATGTGTTGTTAATTTAACAGAAAACCTAATCTGAGTATGTAATACAGTAAAATGTCAGATACTGAGCGACTGTTCTTCTGGAAAGGCTCTCAAACCCTGAAAGCAGGCCAAAAGAATTTTTTTTCAGCAAGTGCTTTTGTGGCCAGAAATGAGGCTTAGGACAAGGATCAGCATGGTAAAACATTTGAAGAAAACCTGAAACCCGACTGGTTCCATTTGCACACAGGTGGAATGGACTGCTGTGATTGACCATGTCAATAAGAAAGTCCAACCTTCTCATACCCTCATGGAGAAGTGAGGGGAAGGAGAGAGATAGAGACAGAGAGGCAGAGACAGGGACAGAGAGAAAGAGACAGTCACACACATGCAGAGGTGGGGTGGGAGGAGAGGGAGAGAAAGGGAGAGAGACAATGAGACACAAAGAAAGAGGGAGTTGGGGGAGGGGAGAGACAGAGACAGAAACAGAGACAGAGAAACAGAGACAGAGAGAGGAGAAATGGCAGTCTGAAATTAGAGGTGCTGAGGAGTGACTGACATTGAAAAAGAAGCTAAGCCTGAAAGGGTTAGGAGAAGCAGCATGCTAAGTTCTGTGGATTTCTTAGCAGACAACAAGTACCTTAGTGCGCTGCTCCTGGTAAACACACAGGCCCTCTGTCTTGCAGGAATGAGTCCACAGGACGAGTTCCTGATCGGGTGTAGTGGGTACTATGACTTGCTAAGTCACAGGCACCCCTCCCCCAATCCATTCTCTACTAGCTGCCCTCTTGAGGGCACCGTGTCTTTTTCCTCAATCGTACTGTCACAGTTTGTAGTTATATATTCAGTTATGCAGTACCTTTGTTTAATATCCAACTCTCCCGCTAGAAGGGAAGCTCTGGAAGGCAGGGATCATGCCAGCTTATTTACTGACTCCTCATCACCTGGCACAGTGACTTAAACACTCAAGGGGGTCGATAAATGTTGTTGAATGAATGAATGTGAGAATGGACAAACTAATGGGTAATAAGCAAATGAATACATGGATATGGAGATCTTTGGGCTTTGTTAAGGAGTCTGGGCATTTCCCAAGCTGAGGAAAGAGAAGGGCAATTCAGGCAGCAGGAACAGCACAAGCAAATGTATGGAGACAAGAAAGAAAAGGCAGCTGGGAGCGGCCAAAGATGTCCCACCTTCGGGGACATCTAACAGATATCTCACTACCACCTATCGGGGAAGTGAAGCCCTTGCATTGGAATATCAACAAACAATTCCACACCACAACATCTAGGATGACTTCTTATTTTCTGGTAACTCTCAAATTCAAGAAATAATTGAGCACCTGTTGGGTACAGCCTGTGGATGATACATGCTTCCTAACTGAAGTAGGAGCAGGTAAGCAGAGAAGCGTGTACATAACCAGAGTGCAAACTGATCTGCATGCCGTGCCCCGAGGAGGGTGTGACCCACAGCTGTGCAGGTGCAGAGGGGAGCAAGGTCGCTGCTGATGGTGAGGATTTTATCTTATTAATTTAAAAACATTCAATCCAGCATGCTTTCACTAAGTGCGTATCTCCACAACACAGTTCTTGTACATCCAGAGGAGGGAAAAGCTACAGAAGTCAGGAAGTGCCCTGAGGATCCCTCTGCTTCACCAGGTCAGTTTCAGCCCCAGACAAGACAGGAACAGCCAGCCCTGCCTCAGAGGGAGTTCCTTGCTGGTAAAGAAGACCTCATGCCTTGCACCCAGCCCCACTGCCTCTAAGGCACTTCTTGGCTCTACTAGCCAGGGTCTTCCCAAGATGAACAGCAGGAGTATGGCAGAGACTCCACAGCTGCAGGAAGGAAGACTCTTGAGAGAAAAGTGTGCAGATGGGGAAGGCAGCATGTTCCAGTAACTTAATTTTACTTACAAATGGTCCTTCAGGTGGGCTCAGACCTTACATGGCTGGGCTATGAGGCTGTTCACTGGGCCCAGTTATGCCCCCAGCTCAGAGGGGACTCTGCTCACAGAGACTGTAACCAGAGAGCTCCAGTAAAGAAAACACTGCTGGAGATGATCTGTTACAAAGACGGCAGTTACCAAGGAGGTTGCTAAGGGAAGTCAGCAAGTTAGCTGGGGCTAAGTTGGCTCTCCACTGCACACAGACTTGAGCCACAGACCCAAGTGGAGGGAGCAGGGGCGCAAAAGAAACGTTCAACGCAAGAGTCACAAGAAGCAGAACAGCCCTCTGGGATGGATTACAGGGACACGTGTGAGTTTAGTCTCTAGCAGCGAGACATTGCATCTTTCTCCTTTTACTCCTCTCTCCTGATGCAGAAAGACAGACCTCTGAGATAGTCAAGCAGCACTAAATCCACAAGATTACCTTTGAAACAGCTGGACAAGGGCCTCCCAGAAATGGCTCCTGAGGCCTTAGTACCCAGAGTCTCATCAAAGTGCCCAGTCACTGGGTGAGGCTTTCCACACAAAACGTATTACCTAAGTCAAAGGACCACCAGGACCACCGTATCATTCTCTGAAGGCAGGGATAGAAGCAAACGAAGTAAATGAGAAAAAAATCAGGAGATAGTGAAGACACCCAAAGAGAGGTGTGCTGTGATTTTTAGTTAGTGTTTGCAGAAGCTTACCCTAAGAACATTTATTTCTTACATAGTACGGTGTGGAAAATGATGGTTTCAGTCTGTGGGCGTTTGAACACAAAATTCTCAAGAGAATTGGGAGCAAAGTTGAAAGTCTGATAACAAAGACGTAGTTACCACCTGGTGGCAGCATATCTAAACTAAAGACAGTATGAGGAGTGTGTTTGTGCCTATGTGTGTGTGTGCGCGCGTGCGTGTGCACACACACGCACGCACGCAAGTTCAGGGGAAGGATCATAAAATCTCAGGATCAGAACCCAACATTGCTGCCCAGCCAATTCATTCAACACCGGGAGTTTCCCTGACAATCTTCCTACTTAGTGGTTGTTTGGATTCCCTTTGGGGACCTCATTACTATCCCCTTTCCAAAACTCAAGTCAGAAAGAGGCAGATTTGTCCCAACACAATGAGATGACCTCCAAAGCTGTAGTAAGGAGATGGCATAGAGCCTGCACTCCATAATGTTTGTCCTATGAGTGAATGAATGAATGAGTGAGCGAGTGAGTCAGCTAGTGAATAAACACAGCTTAGTTTCCTTCCTATTTTCAGCCTCTAGGGTTGAATGGTAACAAAGGTGGGGCACTGATAACCTCCGCTATTTAGATTTAGGAAATAGCTCCCCTGTAAGTATCCATCCCAGAGCTGGCAAGTTCTGACCCTAGAAGAAGGGCAGGCCAGGAGGGTCCTCTAGCTCAGTGGGCAGCTGACAGACTTGACCCCTGGGAATATGCAGACCCAGATTCCTGACCTAGTTCTCCCTCGATTAGACTTAAGTAAGTTAGTAAATCTTGGAGCGTTAGCGGTCTCCTCTATAAAGTGAAGACAACTTTATCCACCAAGCCCCAGGACACTCAGAAGAGATCACAGAGATGAAAGCAGTGTGTTGACTTGAAAGGGCTAGAAGATTACCGTGCTGGCTGGTGTTACAAATATGCATCTTAGATTGTATCAGTCTGTCCTACTTATTTATGACCTAAACTGCCTTCTCCCCTAGAGAGTCACTGGTAGTAAGATGAATGGTTCCTCCCCAGGTACAAGTTGCTGCTGCTTCTGGGCCAGTAGGTAAGTGGTCATTCTCAAGACTAAACCACAGAGACAGAAACACAAATCATATCATATATGATCTGGCAAGTGAAAACTGCAGTGGGTTTCCTCTGCCCATTCCCCAAACAGCGGAATTCTACAGTCTGCCTGTTGGTGGCCTCCTTCTGGCTCCACGGCAACCAGAATTCCCCGCACCCCCACTCCCTGGAACTTTACAAGATGCCAACTGGCTGCAAACCGGGCAAGCTCCATAGCACTCCACTGCCTTGGGAAGTGCTGAAGAGGCTCAGCGCTCCCGCTGTGAGAGGCCCAGCAGACAGGAGTAATGGGACGGCTGCTGTTAGCATTCCCTACAGCTTTGCACTGCTGTGGTGGGGGGATTTCCTGTGTTGGAGCATCCAGAGGGATAAGAGGTGTTAAGGCTCTCTGTCAGCACTAAACCAACTGCCAGTAAAGTGCGGGATCCTTCAATTGTTCAACTGCCCCACCGTAGGGACACAGGGCAGAAATGATGACGTACGGTCTCTGGCTTCCCAGAGGGGTACTAGTTTTTCTCCAAATGTTCTTTTGTGAATGAGTCTCTGTCCCAGACTGAAAAGGACTGTGTCTTCCTTCTACCAGGAGTGGGAGCGGCAAGTGGCAGAAACACAGATGCTCCAGAATGCTTGTTGGGTACGTGGAGAGATGGATGGATGTGCAGGGGTAGGGGGCGCCAGAGGCTGTTTTGTGAGCCAACATCTGGGCCACAAAAAGAGGAAGCATGGCTGGAGCTGCTAGATGGTTTTTCTAAAAGAAACCACAACTAAAATTTGTGGTGTTAGATGGAAACTTCTGGCACAGAATGAGGAATATGGTCCTAAAGACAGAGAGACCTGGGTTCAAACCTGGACTCTATCACTTATTAGCTGTGAGACTTTGGCATAGTTGCTCAACCTCTCTGTGCCTCAGTTTTCTCATTTGTAAAGCACAGGTTAATAAAAAGCACCCCTGTATGGTTGCTTTGAGGATTCAGTGAGGTAGAGGATGTGGATGGTGAGGATGACGCCTTCTCTCCTCACCTTCCTGCTGGGTTACGGCTCATTCGGGAAGAGCTTCCACAAGTACTTCAAGTCCTTCCAGTTAGGTGCTGAGAGAGAGCTTCTACCGCTCTTTCCCTCTTTCTTCTCCTCCCCCAGAGGAGCAGCCAATCTGACTAGCAAGCACCTAACAACCACTGGACCACATCTTCCAGGTGTTAGGGTTGCCGTGTCAAAGGCTCTACTGGTGTCAGGGTTCACCTCTGGCCCCTGACCCGCCCACATTTCCTGCTCCAAAGCACCCTCTTAATGCCTGCCTTTCCGTTCATGGATGGGAAAATCAGGCCCAACTCCTTGTGGGCCCAGGTGCCCTCGGTCTTCTCCTCAGGCTGAAAATTGGCAATACTCAATCTAGCCCATTCCAGAAATTCCTCTAGCAATAAAGCTGATGGATGCCTTGATACGTATTTGTCTTGTCTTTCTTGAATCTATGAATTAGACCAGAGTGAAGGAGGGAGAAGTTGTAGGCAGTGTTTCAGAGCTCTTAGCACCTCGTAGCAAATGGTGGTAACATATAAAGAAGGCCCTTAGAGGGCCGGTTGTGTGGTCCTCCTGCTTCAACCCTGATATGTGCGTCGAAAGCCAATGTTTATTTAGACCAGTGGTTCTCAAAGGGAGTGGCACTGCCCTCTACAGGGTGTTTGGAAAAATCTATGAGGGTATTTTGGGTTGTCACCATGATGCAGGGACACTACTGGCATTTAGCAGAAGGGAGAAAGATGCTAGACAACCTTCAGTGTGGGGCACAGCCTTGTTTTGTGTCCCTCATGACTTTTAAATATTTCACTAGATACACATATGGGTTAAAAAAATAACTGCTTATGATACATATTTATACATATGTGTATATTTCTACATATCTGTTTATATGTATATGTGTATATTTTTAAATTTAATATCAGCAGGTATAAGGAAAAATATGGGCAAAAATCCCCACCAAACTATTACAAGTGCTCTATCGGTTGGTTGAGTGGAGTCATGAACTTTTAATAACGCGGTTATACATTTCTTTTTTGTTTCCAATTTTGGGAAGAATGTATTATTTTTGCTATTAAAAAGAATTAAGATAAACAAAAATGGGAAAAATTTGTTAAGCAATTTACAAAAAAATCATATCCTGGAGATATATTTTGGAAATAAGTTTATTATATATTAATCCAGTAAAATCAGGTTATCAAAAAAACCCTGCTTATAATTTTCTGAGCCTAGAGGCTAAACTGCATCATTTATACAACACAACTTGTATTTTTGTGTGGTTTTGATATACACCAAATTTTCCAGGAATTCAATTACTATGAAAATGGAGAAGAGAATGTGAGGAATCATTCACCATTTAGGAAAATCCAGGCATTGATGCCAGCACTGCTGGAGGTATCCAAGTCACTGATACAATAACCATGTCGGTCAGCATTTGAGGCTGTGACATTGGCAGTGATTCTGAGTGTAGGTGACTGCAACTGACTAATGCACTATGTCCTTGTATGGAGGCACATGTGAGCATTTCCTCTCCTATGAGTTCTCTTCTATATTTCAATTGGGACTTATATTTGATTTCTAAAAATTTCATATGTAGGTAGGTTATATTATATGTATCTCATGTCAGGGTAGTAGCGGGGGCATTACAAAATGTTTGCTGTAGGGCTTCCCTGGTGGCGCAGTGGTTGAGAGTCCGCCTGCCGATGCAGGGGACACGGGGTCGTGCCCTGGGCCGGGAAGATCCCACATGCCGCAGAGCGGCTGGGCCCGTGAGCCACGGCCGCTGAGCCTACGCGTCCGGAGCCTGTGCTCCGCAACGGGAGAGGCCACAACAGTGAGAGGCCCGCGTACCACAAAAAAAAAAAAAAAAAAATGTTTGCTGTAAAAAGGGCCCGTTGGAACTGACGGAGTCAAAAGCCACTGATTTTGCTTCTGGATCACAAGGCAACGCCTTCATCTACTCTGACTTCCAGGCCCTTGCTTAAACTTTCCAGTCACACAGCAGTCATAGCAGAGGAAGTCTGGAGAACGATTCTGCTTGTCACAGCACATGATGACCTGTCTAACTTTGTGTAAAATGGGATATTCAACACTCCGGAGTGGGGCAGGGGGTAAGCAAGGGAATTTCCCCACAGACAGCAGAAGGAAGAAATGCGTTTCTCAGCAGAAAGGCGGAAGCAGAACTGCTCTGTGCTACTTACAGAGGTCCTCGGTGGCAGCTGGGACAAAGGCCGCCATGGACTCATACAGCTCCTCGTCACAGCCGGGGTTGAGGGAGCACTTAATGAGGAGGTCTGTGGAAAGGTGGGCCATGGACTCATACACAGCGTCAGCCTCCTCCCCTTGCATCAGTTCCTCTTTAATGTGACTCTTCAGCATGTCCACAGTTTCCTGAAAGAGAAGGTGGGACCCCACAGGCGCACTGACACAGCTGGGCTCTCTGGGTAGAGTCAGGCCCTCGAGTGGGCTTGTGACAGCAAAGTAAAGCCTCACATGCATCAGGGTTGCAACTATGTGTGCATGTCTGTATTTCCCACCACACTGAAAGCCCCTTGAGGCCAGGCTCCAAGTCTTTTTCTTTGCTTTATGTTCTTTGTTTTAATCTTTGTATCTTCCTCCAACACTAAGAACAGAGTTATGCACTCAGAGGAGACACCCGTTAAATGTCCAGTGCCCAGAGGATACAAATTTAAAACTTTCTCGTGGGTACCTATTATGTGTCAGGGACAGTGCTATGGATGTACCTATACATTATCTCATGGCATCCTTTCCACCACTGCTTGAGAGTGTCTCCTGTTCCCTGGTCAAAAGATGTGAAAACCAAAGCTCAGAAAAATCTAGTGCCTTATTCATGGGTCTGCAATCCTGGCTTCTGACCTTTCTACTATACCCTAGTGGTTCCTCAAATGGGAACAAATGGCACACAAAGGTATAACCCTTGCTGATTAGCCAAACGGAAATTCAAATAGGTTAAACAGGGCTGCAGCCAAGGTGCTCTTGCACTTGGGTGTAGTCAGAAGTCCCTTGGGGACTTGGTCCACTAGTTCCTTCCTGTTCCTTCCACCTGTTCCTTCCATGAGGCTACTTCAAAGTGCCTGACAGCACACTGCTCCAAAGTGCCCACCTCAGTTTTACATCCTGTGCCCAAGGGGAGAGACGGTCTTGGGTGAAATGCCCTGAAGTCAGAGAGGCCCCCTTTGTCATTCTGCCTCCAGGTGGTTGTGAAGCCAGAGAGGTGGCTTCTCTGAAAGCCCTGCACAACTTTTCCTAGTAAGAAACTTTGGTGTTTCACAATCCTTATTTCAGCATCAACCCACAAAAATCCTCATTTTCATCATCACTACCCCAAGAGAGCTAATCTGCTATCTGACACTCTGTGTTGGTTTCCTGATGAGCCCCAAGGAGTGGACCAGGTGACAGCTGTGGAGTGTTGGAGACTCAAGGTCTGGCATTTGGTTCTGATATGGTGGAAAGAGGAAATGGGACGGTTCTTAGAGGTCATGAACAACACGGAGGAGCAACCTTTTGGGGGCAGTGCTGGAGATGCTTCAGTTGAAGTGATTGTAGTTAGAAAACAAAGATGATAGGACAAATGTGAACCAGATTAACTTCAGTGCAAACTGGAAGTGCATCTTTTCCACGTCCCTGTGACAGAAAGTAGGATAATGCTCCCCAGCTTTACCATCAGCTAGGTTCAAATCCTACCTCCACCCTGACTAGTGTGGGACCCTTGGCACAATGACTCGGCCTTTCTAGGCCCTTTCCCTCCTTTGTTGAAGAGAGAGAACAATACTGTAAACCTCAAAGGACTGTGGTGAGGATTAAAGGAGATAATGCATTTGCCAATCAACTAAATTCAATAGATAGTAGTGATTAATACGAATACAGTATGTTCTTAATAAAAACTATTGGCAGGGAAATGAAACACTGCATTTTATACATTTGTGACTCCAAAGTAAAGTGAAGTAAACACTCCCGGTCTATAAGTACCTTTTAGCCTCATTTATGTCAATGATGCCCCAAACAGGCACTCATGCTATTCTGTTTATTCAATACATTTAATCACCCCCCCCCAAATTTTGGGAGGCCTCCTCTGTATGTCTCAGTGAGTCGTTGCCTTGTAGATTGTCAAGCACAGAGCAGAAAGCTAAGTTTCTGGGGAGGTGTCAGGCTCACTCCTGTCTGGAGGTAGTGTTAATTGTTCCTTTTGAGGTCACAGCCCCATGTGACAGGATGAGCTATTCCCGCGTCACTGCTGTGAATTGTGAAAATGGAGGAAAACCAGAAAAGGGTCGAGACGGGAAGGGCAGCTGCCTCCAAAACAATGGAAGCAATACTGGGGCATGGAACAAGGCGTAGGCATGGGATGAGATTACACTTAAAGAAAGACCCAGAAGTCAGTGATCAAGGAGGATATGTGGGTCCAAAACCAGGGAAGCAGATAAACCTTAAGACGGGCAGGGGCTCAGAAAGAGAGAGAGGTTGTCAGCAGAAGGTGGGGCCTCACGGTTGGCCTCCCTGAAGCCTCAGGTGCAGAGCTTTACCGTGGTCTCTGCTAAGGAAGGAACCAAGCCTAACAGTTCACCTGGGCCTGATGGTGGGCGAAGGAGCGCGAGCATCCTGCCCAGTACCTTGGAGGTGGGCGGGGAGGTGGCTGAGAAAGAGGGATCAGCATCTACCTTCAGCAGATTCACTCTGTCAATGCTCTGTAAATTCTTCAAGGGTGGATCTCAGTGCTTTACACACATTATTTCTTCTTATTCTCAAAACAACCCTAAGGGTAGAATTCTTATAAACTTTCTCTCGCATATCATGAAACTGAGAGAGACAGAGGACAGATACATGATTTGCCCAAAGGCACATGGCTGACAAGTATTGGTGAGGAATTTGGATCCAGGTCCATGTGACTCCAGAACTCATCTCTTAAGCCCATGCATACTGGCCCTGCCAGAAGAGGCACGTGAGAACATGCTAGAGATGAAATCCACCCAGGTCTTTAGTGAAAAGGCAGCCCTGGGACCACATGGTGCATTTCCAATCCTAGAGCCTCTCCTGCCTTGACCTTACCACATACTCGTCGATGAACTGCCGCAGGTCCCGGAAGCCGTGCTTCTCGGCAATGGTGTTGGGGTAGTGGCCGTGCTTGTTGGCCACACTATAGGCCTGTAGGGCTCCTGGGCAGGTGAGCAACAAGGCAGTGAGGTTCTTCAGTCCATACTTGGCGGCAAAGTGCAACAAAGTGGGCAGTTCTTCATCCCTCTGATCTGAAAAATTGTCAAGGAAAACTTAATGGTCAGATAAAAAGGAAGGCATGGTGGGGGGACTTCCCTGGAGGTCCAGTGGTTAAGACTCTGCACTTCCACTGCAGGGGTCGCGGGTTCAATCCCTGGTCAGGGAACTAAGATCCACGCACAGCACGGCCAAAAGATTAAAAAAAAAAAAAAGGAAGGCACGGGGCACCTTGCTCATGGAGATGAAGCTAGAAGCCTAGTATGGCATCCAGCAGGTGCTCAATCATTACTTCTTGGTTGATTGACCTAACATCTAACAGCTTTCTCTGTGGCACCACTGAAGATGACAGAAGAAATATGTCAATTAATTAGCAAATCTAATCATTAATATCCTACCTTCTTTCTTTAAAAGGATCGGAGAATCCTGAGAAATAATACCAGTTCAAAATGTGCTGATGTTCTAAGGGCTTAAACAGCAGCCACAAAGTACAAGAGGGATCATGTTTTGACCTTCTCTTAAAATTTCAGAGCACTTTAAAACAATTGCTTTATGTTGATTAAAAGAAAGAAATCCTGGGACTTCCCTGGCGGTCCAGTGGTTAGAACTCAGCGTTTTTACTGCTGTGGGCACGGGTTTGATCCCTGGTCAGGGAACTAAGATCCCGCAAGCCATGGGGCGCAGCCAAAAAAAAAAAAATCCATCTTCTTAGTTCTTACACCCAATTTCATAAAGTATGCCAAGTAATCCTGGGGCTGTTACTTAGCCTTTCTGTGGCCCTTAGTTTTGAACTAGAAAATATTTCTAGACTATCTCAAAGGGACCTGGAAGGATTAACAAGATGGTTTTCAATGAGCTCTTTGTTTAGGACAGGTTTTGAATGATGGTATTAATGCGTGGGAACCCCAGGATGCCCATTAACCCTCTGATTTGTGGGAAACAAAGTACTCCTGAGAGTCACTGGATCCCCATGACACCCTCCACCTGCTAAAATCTGGATACAGCAAGTTAAACTCAACCAAGGAAATAGACGTGTTTGTGCTGTGGAGTTGGGGGACAAACCTTTTTTTAAAATTTTCATAAAAGTTGATTTCTAAACCCAAGAGTGATAGATAGATGTATATATACATATATTTTTTATGTGCATATATATATATACACACACACACATTTTTTTTTTTTTTTTTTTTGCGGTACGCGGGCCTCTCACTGTTGTGGCCTCTCCCGTTGCAGAGCACAGGCTCCGGACGCACAGGCTCAGCGGCCATGGCTCACGGGCCCAGCCGCTCCGCGGCATGTGGGATCTTCCCGGACCGGGGCACGAACCCGTGTCCCCTGCATCGGCAGGCGGACTCTCAACCACTGTGCCACCAGGGAAGCCCTGTATTTTTTTTAATAAGACAAACCCAGCTTCCTATTCACCAAGATATGATCCTTGGAACAAAGGTCTGAAAATGTCCCCAGGATCCCCCATGATTGTCAAACTATGAAATACTCCCTCCTGAGCCTCAAGTTCAAGAATAGAGGATATTAACACATGTTGGAAGTGACGTAAGAACATTCCACAGTAGGAAAATGGAGAGAGGCAACAAGAGAATGTGCCCAGGGGAAGGACATGAAGGTAATATAACCTCATCGTTATGGTTCTCGGAGGCTGTGGAAAGATGAACGCAGGCACTGGGTAACCAGGGGCTTGGGTCCCATTTGTGTAGTGCAGCTGAGATGTGAAGGAAGAGTGGTGTCTACAAAAGAACCATACCAGGCGCGCCAGGAATCATCCCCATGCAAGTGTTTCTCCCAGCTCCTGGAATGTCACATATGCCCATGAGACTGCTCCTCCCTCATCAAACAAATATTTGTTTTGAGCCTACAGTGAGCCACCAGGCACTGTCCCTGTCGTCATCCAGCTGACAGACTAGCAAAAAAGACAGACACAGCTGAAGAGTACAAGAACCCAACATGCTAGGGGAGCTGCAGCACCTACCTGAGGAAGTGCTGCAGGACGAGGGGAGGAAGAAACTGTGTTCCCATGGGTCGAGGTGGCAAGAGGCAGGGCGGAATTTTCATTAGGTAAAAGAAGTTCATACCTTCCACAGGGCAGAGCACAGAAGCCAAGGGAGAGAGTAGAGAGAGGCGAGAGCAGAAATGCAGCAGGAACCCCTTGGGAAGGCCTTGTATAAAGGTTGAGGAGTTTGGACTTTATCTAGAAGACAAGTGGGAAACACAAAGGGTTTTTAGTAAAGGGATGACATATTCAGATTTACAATTTGGAAGAATCCCGGGCTAGCCAGAGAAGAATGACTGCTTCTCAGAGGATGAGCTGTAGAGCAGGACCCAGCAGAAAACATGAGCACGGGCTGACTGCACACTGAAACCGACCAACTGGAATCAACCCACTGCTGGTTTCCTGAGGTCTGACTGTTGACTTACTTGTCATCATATCTTCTTCTTCCAGCTGGTTGATTCCAAAGAGGTGCAGCCCACTTGCAGGGATGTTGTTCTTTAGGGACTCTGTTAGCAGTTTATCAAGGGTCTCTGTGTTGTAGGGCACAATTTTAAAGGCCTAAATACAAAAGTGAAGATGGTCAGATTTTAAATCCAGCTATCTCCCATCCAGCAGATTTGAGACTGGTGACAGGTCCAGAAAACTCCAGTGTCCTTTCACCATCCTTACCTGACACATGAACTCCACAGGACTTGCAGCATTGGACAATAAATTCCCGATTTCCTCCATGTCAGTATAATAGCTGAGAATGGTTTCGCACACCACTAAATCCCCAGAATATATCTTCAGAGAAACATTCCCAGATGAAAGGTCTGAACAGAAGAAAAGATACTATAAAACTGCTCTTTTTTTTGTAGTACAAGAGTACAGGGAAAAGCGTTCATGGATTACTTAAATGGTGAAGAAATTAATGGGGGACTGGAAGAAAGACCTTGGAGGTGAGCTGCAGGATTGGGAAGTGAGGCAAACAGAAGTAGCGGTGGGCACACTAACACACGGGAGGGCTCTGAGTCAGAGGAATCAGCCTCACTGGGTCTGCAATTTAACTTTCGGAAGATTTTCATCTGTTTTGCTCATTACTGTAGGCCCAGCGTCACAACAGACAGGAAGAAGAGTTGAATTTAAAGCACTTTATACAAAGGGCAGTGGTCGCCAGAGGTGGCACCTGGCGGTGGAACTCCGAGCTTCCGCCCCATTGGGCCAGTAGAATTGATTCACTTGCTCTGCTACCGTCATTACTATGTGCTCTCCTTGGGTGCTTTCTCTCTCTTCTACACCACAGGAAGGGGTTTTGAGGGGAAAAAAAATTTAAAAATACACCAACCACAAAGATTCGATTCACAAAAGAGGAAATGCGACAAGTAGAGAACATGGAAAAATATATAACCTCGCTAGAAATCAAAGGAATACAAATTAAAACAATGGGCTACTTTTTAGAAACATATCAAATTAGCAAAAATATTCAAAGTGATAATGCCTAGCATTGGTGACAGTATAGCAAATAAACGAGAATAGTAATATTTCATAAAGCAATTAAGCACTACCTTCCAGGACCCTTAAAAATGCCCATTGTTTCAGGGATTCCATCTCAAGGACATAATCCTAAACACAAAAGAGAAAAACCCTGCCTGCATAAAGATGCTCAATATATCATCATTTAAAACAGTAAGACAATAAAACCAGACATAGAGAATGGACTTGAGGACACTGGGAGGGGGAAGGGTAAGCTGGGACGAAGTGAGAGAGTGGCATGGACATATATACACAACCAAATGTA
>NC_041233.1:53959388-53970467 GCF_002837175.3 Physeter macrocephalus
GACATATATACACTACCAAATGTAAAATAGATAGCTAGTGGGAAGCAGCCGCATGGCACAGGGAGATCAGCTCGGTGCTTTGTGACCACCTAGAGGGGTGGGATAGGGAGGGTGGGAGGGAGACGTAAGAGGGAGGGGATATGGGGATATATGTATACATATAGCTGATTCACTTTGCTATATAGCAGAAACTAACACACCATTGTAAAGCAATTATACTCCAATAAAGATGTTAAAAAAAAAACTAAAAAAATAAATAAATAAAATAAGACAGTAAGAAATCAGAAATTACATAAATATGCAACAATGAGGAAATGAAAAATTAAAAGATGATACTTCTATTCAACTGAGTATTACACAGCTTTAAACATTATGGTTTTAAGATACAGATCCAACACAAGGGACTGGTTTTATAAATTATGGTACATCTATACAATGGATTACCTTGCAACCACTAAGCATCATTTTGTAAAAGAGTATTTATTAACATGGGAAAATATTCATAGTGTATTTCCAGGTAACGAAAGTTGGTTACAAGACATAAAGCTATGTACACAGATGTGGGAAAATACAGAAACCAGTGATTTCCTTGGCAGGGTGAGCATATGGGTAATTTTCTATCTACTTTCTTTTATGGTTACTGTATTCTCCAAGTTTGCTGTATTGAACAAACATTACTTTTGTAATAGAAAAAATATGTTATAAAATGGAAAGTTACAAACTCCCTATAAGAGTACAGGGGTAAAGGGATGAAGAGAGAATAAATCAAGATTACATAAAGAAAAATGGAATATAAGGTAATAGATACTATTGGAACAACTATGTTTATAAAAATGATGAAAAAGGGCAAAAAAGACTGAGTGGGAGGGTGTCAGATGACTTTTTCCCCTACTTTTCCTATTTTTCTCTAATTTCAAAAAATGTTAATATATGAACTTTATAAACATTTTAGTATATCCATCTCCCCCCGCCCCAATCACACGTGTATGGTTATATAACTTCCTTTTCCTTTAAATAGAACATGGCAACCAAATCCAAATCTTGGCTGTCACTCTTCTCAGTGGCTGATGAAGACAGTTGTCGGCAAGTAAAAGAAAGAAAGAGGGGGCCTCTTCACATGATGCCTAATTTCTGTAGGTAAATGGGGATACTTACTGGGAGCTTTCATGGAAACGGTGTACTCATTCTCCAGCTTGGCTTCCACCCTTATCGAGGGAGAATCCTCAGGAG
The DNA here is from genome assembly GCF_002837175.3 of Physeter macrocephalus. Taxonomy (NCBI): domain Eukaryota; kingdom Metazoa; phylum Chordata; class Mammalia; order Artiodactyla; family Physeteridae; genus Physeter; species Physeter macrocephalus. Next base: position 53,960,619 of record NC_041233.1, read on the forward strand.
AAAATTCGGCTTCTGTTGTCACCCTCTCATCCAGCTTACATCTCACAATGACGTAGACAGTGGTTTCTGCCTGGAACGGGAAACCAGTCATTGTCCCTTCTTCCTCCTGTTAGGGTGCGGAGCCAGAGGGCCTCCCCAGCTGCTGCAGCCCCAGCTCTACCTAGTGAGGCTGTTCCAGAGCAGGGTGGGGTCTGCAGTCCAGTGGCGGGCAGTGACTGTTTGCCATGGGTCCCAACAAGACAAGTTACAAAAACCAAGAGTGAACATTTATAAACCTTAATAGCAATTTGATAGAGTAATTTTATGTCTGTCAAACCTAATAATAATTTTAAAACCTGTGGCTTGTATTTTATATGTCTTTTTATTTAATTTTTATAGCATTTCTTTTTTGTTGTATATTATAAAAGTATTGGTCCATGGCAGAATTGGAAATTTTAAAAAACAAAAATTTTTAAAAGTTCTTCACCACAGATAGTTTGAGAAGCACTATTCTAGATCAGCCTTGCTACCCAAAGTGAGGCCAAGGGACCAGCAGCATTGGCATCCTTGAAAGCTTGTTAGAAATGCAGAATCTCAAGCTTGCCTGGACCGACCACACCAGAGTCTGCATTTTACCAAGACCCCTGGGTCACTCATGCACCTTACAGAGTGAGAGGTACTGATTTAGAGAAGCCCTCTTGGGTTCTGCAATTTATGCTGTTCTTAGATGGACAAAAATAACTTACTGGAGGATTAATTTTCCCAAGGCACTGAGCAACCTAAGTAGCTATTTTACATTGCTTTGAGACCTCCTGCCAAACCTGCTAAATGGAATTATCTGTTTTACTGGGCTGGTTACGCGGTTAAGCTCTTAAGACACTGAACTGGAAAGAACAGGCCCTCCAAAAAGCAGGGGAAAAGGAGAAATTTCTGGCCATAGCTAATCCCCAAATGTTCATTGTAAGATTCTGCTCTCAAGCCCTTACAGTAGGCCTTCGTGACAAGGGCCACGGTTCCAGAACAGGTGGGAGGGGGATGTGGTCCTGGCTCACGGAGACTGCTTAGGGTGAATGTGAGTGTGTTTGTGGTTGACCTGACTCCAACTGCAGGTCCAGCCCTCTCCCACCTGCCCCTTCTCCCAGGGAGCATGGGGAGCCAGGGAAGACGAGTGTGTCTCTCCTATTGACAGTCATGACCCAACCCCAGCCCAGCCTCCCCAGGAGCCAGGGACCTGGAGCAGGCAACAGTGAGAATCCTGGGTCAGTGGCAACCAGCACAGGAGAAGGAGCCAAAGCCTGGAAAACCAGGGGGCATGGGAGGGGCATCATCCTTTAGTTCTAAACCCTCTCCCCACAGGCACCCACCAGCGTGGTCTCAGGACATGGGGCAGGCAGGAAGGAGTACGAGGAGACTGGAAACTGAAATGCCCACTACAAAGGCCTGGACAGTAAGGAAAAGGAGTGAAGGGGGTACAAAGAAAGGGGAGTGATGAGAACCAGCGACCTGGGGGTGCACAGCCCCATCTAAAGGGTCACTAGGCCCAGCTGCTCATCTCAGGCCTGGTATTACCAGATTCTGATTCAAAGGAGGCTGGAAACAGGTTTTCATGCCTAACTCTTTAAAACACTGTGCCGCTGGAACCAAACATGTCTATGAGTTCAATCCAGCCGGAAGCAGCAGTCTGCAGCCCTCATGGAGGGACTCCTTGCCCAATGCCTCATGGCCTCAGGCTGCGCAGAAAACCACTCACAAGTGCAGGGAAGATAGGACTTCCCATTTCCATGGCCATCATGCCCTCTTGCCTACAGGAGCCCACAGTGGCAAACTTAGCACAGGGCTCCTACCCACAAAAAAGTGTTTCACTGCTCTGAACCAATATCACACATTTCTCATCAGGAAAAGAAAGATAATTAAAAACTATCAATACTATGGTAGGATTCAAATGACAGTGGCCCATCAGTTGGCCATCACATTCAGGTCACCTCTTAACATACGTCCTACCCCTGAAAACGTTAGTCACATGCTCAGGCATTAATTTTCTCCCTTTTGCAAGCAATGCTGGGCAGCAAGTTTCAGCCACCGAGCTTCAAGGCACTCATTTGGGTCGTAAAGGGGGCCAGTTGATGGAGAAGCAAGCTCTCAAAATGCCCAGCGCTAGGCTGGAAGGAACAGACCCAGGCCTCTAACTCCAGGGTTGGCATATAAGTGTTTTGTAATGTTCATGTCTGCTGATCTTCAACACGTTCTAAGTTTTTGATCATGAACTTAATGTCTTAGATTGATGACATATACATTCCTGGGCTCATCTCCCTTTGACTTAAAGGAGTGAGGTGTGCCCAGGGCCCAGGCACTGGGGGTCCCAGGATAGCTAGTGCACAGGGAAACCCCACGGGAAGGCTGGGATTACAGTAAGGTGCAAGAGGAGAACCCCGCTCCCTTTACTACAACAAACTTCCACTGAAAAGCCCCAAAGCCCATGCTCCAACATCCATCCACCAGCCCTAGCAGTGCCTACCCCACAGCGGATGCGGTCCGGCTGCACCACCATCAGGTTCCCAGGTGAAGTCTTCGGTGGCAGGTTATGCTGCTCCGAGTAGGGAAGGACCCTCTCGTCCTCGGTCTCAGTGTCAGTGATTGAGTCACAGCCAGAATCTGTGGCACAGAGAACACGGCTGAATGGAAAGACAAGGAAGCAGTGCTGGGCATATTCCACCCCCATTAAAACCCCAAAAGTTACCAAACAGGAAATGGCTCCGACCGTCAAACAAATACAGGCTGAAGGTAGTGACTCAGGAAATCATGAAAGAGGACCTCATGGGGAAAAGTCAACAACCATGGAGGCCATGAGGGTAGAAACAAGAGGACGATGGTGTGGAGAAAAGCCAAAAAATTTGAGGCAGGCTGCTGTCTGAGGCTGACAAGTCTAGTCGCAAACAATAGACTTCTGGAAGCTTCTTGCAGGGCTGGCTTCAGTGATTGTGAGGAAAGAGGCCCCTTCTCCTCAGGGGGAGTCAAGAACAGACTGTCCACTTAAAGGTCATCTTTTGAACATCAAGTAAAACCTGCGCTTTCCAGGAAGCGATTATTCCTCAGGGTCATGGCTAGCTAACGTACTCCCTCTGGAGCAAGGGGTAAAAAGCAATCGCTTTCAACAAATCTTAGAGTATAACCGGGTTCCAAATCAGTACCACAGCCAACACCTCTGCTGTGGAAAGATTAGAGCGCGCACAGCTTCAGTGAAGGCGAGCAGGGGTGTGCAGATGGGGTGCGGCACAGAATGAGACAATGCTGAGATGGGGGAAAGTGGAAACTACCAGAGTTCTAGGCCGGGGGCTCTTAACCAGGGCTCATTGATTGATAGGGTACCTCTGTGCAAGATTCTGTGTGTGTGTGCATGTGTGTGTGTGTGTTCCTCAAAGAGGAACAAAATGGTTAAGAATAGCTACAAGGAGAGTGAAGCTTCATCTAGTCCCTTCGTTGGGCTTGCTCTTCTCCATTCCTAAACCACTGACAGAGCCGGACAAACATACTAGGTACTGCGAGGACATGAAGGTGAACCAGACATCCATCCTTCCTTCAGAGAGCCCGCAATATAAAAGGGCTGGTGAGAGGTAGGGGTTAACTCGGCTGATTCCTGCAGGCTGGCCTCCCACGGAAGGAGTGCAATCCTTCCTGGGAGAAAGCTGGGGTGGCAGACCAGGCCACCGATATGTCCCCACAGAAAGCTGTAACACAAGCTTGCACTCTAGATCCCAGGTCATGCCAGGGGAGGGCTGTGCTCCCACAACCATGAAGGATGAGGTGGCAGAGCAGGGATTGGGAACCAAGCACCACCGTGTCCTAGGGCTATAACTGTGAGGCAAGGGCCTCCGGGGAGCTTCTCAGGCCAGGGGAGGGGCTGAGGCTTCCCAGATACGCAACTGAAAAGCCCCACAGCCTTGGACAGGGGTCTTGTCCTAGAGCCTGACGTGTGCTGACAGATGTCTACACAAGGCCCCAAAGTGTGATGGGCAGGGAGGTACGTACACCTGCTGCTTGTCCCCTCTCTGTGCTTTCTCCCAAGATGCACTATTCCAGAGGGCCGGGCTGAGTGCAGCTTGGTCTCTGACCTTGTTCACACAGCAGGAATCCAGGCAGATCTCAGTGCCAAGAGAGGGGGCAAAGAACCCTGGGAGTTTCAAGGAGGAACTGTTTATCACTAGGCATCAGAACCATCAATCTTCTCTATCTTTCCTTTCCTTTCAGTCCTGCCTCACTTACTCAGTGCTAATTATCCCCCTGCAAAGGCTAAGTGCAGTAGCCTTCCCACCTCTCTGCCATTCAAGCCAAGTTAACCGAAGGCTGCCATTTTCTCCATTGGATCTGCCCTTCCCCACATCCTTTTCTCCTTGACTGAGTACTACTAAAATGGCCAGGGACCATCTCCATGGGCAGAGCTGTACACGCCATCCAAGCAACTCCCACCCACCACGGGAATCTGTGAAAGAAAGAGCCAAAAAATTAGGGATAATTGATATTCTTCTTCTTAATAATTATATAACACCACATCAAGCTTTAATTTTGTATTATTTGATGACTGAACATGCCATTTTTTCATTTCTGAGGTTCTTCCTGGATGAGAAAATAACCCCATTGACTTAAAACATTCAGTCAGTTTCTTAAAGCTGCAAGAAGCTCCCTGGAACTATTTATGGTTCTAGAATTGTTTAGACACTATCCTGTGTGGCTAGCGTGGTGGGTACCAACCTATTATAATTTACTGTACAGGTATAATCTTATTGGGATAGACCCACAGTACAGTCTATTGCTTCAGAAAAAGAAATCTCTTCAGGGACTTCCCTCGTGGCGCAGTGGTTAAGAATCTGCCTACCAATGCAGGGGACACGGGTTCAAGCCCTGGTCCAGGAAGATCCCACATGCCACAGAACAACTAAGCCCGTGCGCCACAACTACTGAGCCTGCGCTCTAGAGCCCACAAGCCACAACTACTGAGCCCACGTGCCACAACTACTGAAGCCCGTGCACCTAGAGCCCGTGCTTCGCAACAAGAGAAGCCAACACAATGAGATGCCTGCGCACCACAACAAAGAGTAGCCCCTGCTTGCTGCAACTAGAGAAAGCCCATGCACAGCAACGCAATGCAGCCATAAATTAATTAATTAATTAATTTTAAAAAAGAAAATCTCTTCATTTCTCCCAAATTACTGACCCAATTAGTTGGCTGGCCAAAGAGTCAAAGCTCTAGTAAATATAATCAGGAAAAGAACAGAGAAATAGAAATAAGCCAAATAAGAAAGAGATAATAACAACAGATATGGAGAAGAATTTTAGAAACATACTGATGTGAAAATTCGTTGCTAAGAGTTTTTTTTTTAATTTCAATACAATTTTTATAGAAAAATATAAATTACCAAAATTGTCTCAAAATAAGTAGAAAATCTGACTAAAACAATAATCACACAGAAAATTTTTCTCACTTTTCAAATAAAATGTAAAATACAGGTCACACACCCATTGCTGCATTGAATTTTAAATTGTAATTGCCATGATGTTTTTCTTTACAACATTTAATTTTCCTCTCTAGGAAAATTCCATCTATATAGATTTTGTGTCTCTTACTAAAGTTTAAAAAACAATAAAGGATAGTCTTATTTTATATTAAATTTATAAAAAAATTAAACTGAGCAATTAAATACAATAGACAACCACAAAATCAAGTTTCTTTCTCATAAAAACTTAATATATGGTAAAGAAAGCACTAAAAATCAGTACAGAATAAAGAAAATGTTTGGTGAGGATGACAGCAGATGGTATTGAAAAAATTTAGCTATTTGGGGTGGGCATGGAGGGACAGAGAGACTGTTTAGAATCTTCCTAATTCTTATACTCCAAAATAAACTTTAGATGGATTATAGGTTGAAATGAACAATGAAAACAAATTTTAAAAATTAAAAAGATAAAAATATGGTTGAAAATTTTATCATTGTTTTGGGAAAAGATTTGTTTACCTTAAAAACAACTGAAGAAATACAATCCAAAAAGCAATAGAGTTGATGACATGAATTTAAAATTTTAGTAAACAAATTTATAAAAACCGAAAAACTAAATTCTAATGCTTTGGCAGCATTAGTCATAACAGCCACAGGTGGAAACAACCCAATTGTCCATTCTTTGATGAATGGATTGACAAATTATTCAGCCATAAAAAGGAATAAAATACCAATATATGCTACAACATAGATTAACGTTGAAAACATTATGCTGAGTGAAAGAAACCAGCCACAAAAGACCACATATTATATGATTCCAAATATACAATATGTCCAGAATAGGCACATCTATAGAAACAGAAAGTAGATTAGTTATTGCCTAGGGCTGGGGTTTTGGGGAAGCTGGGGGAGGTTGGGAGATGATAGCTAAAGGGTGTGAGGTTTCTTTTTGAGGTGATGAAAATATTCTAGAATTGATTGTAGTGATAGTTGCACAAGTCTGTGAATATACAAAAACATCATTGAATTGTATACTTTAAATGGGTAAATTGTTTGTTATGTGAATTATATCTCAATAAAACTGTTACCAAAAAATTCAATGGCAAACCACAAATTGGTTAAAAAATTTGACATAAATACGCCAAGGGGCTGATCTCCTTAATATATGAAGAGGTCATAGAAATCTCTTTAAAAATACCCAAAGCCCAATAAGTAGATAATTCACAAAGGAAGAAATAAAACTTACCCCCCCATTCAAAAAAATGAAAAATCATTCATTATCTCTAATCATCATGGAGATGCAAATAAAAATAAAAATAATATATTACTATTTCACCTTTTCTAATTAGGAAACATTTGAAGGTGAGGTAGGACAGATACTCTCATTTGTTGCTGAAGAAAGTGTAAACTGGTACACCCTTTCTGGAAAGCCATGTGACCATATACAGAGAAAGAGCAAGTCTTTAAAATGGTCATATCTGGCCACATAATTTTACTTCTAGAAATCTCTCCTTTTTTTTTTTTTTGCGGTACGCGGGCCTCTTACTGTTGTGGTCTCTCCCGTCGCAGAGCAAAGGCTCCAGACGCGCAGGCTCAGCGGCCGTGACTCACGGGCCCAGCCGCTCCGCGGCATGTGGGATCTTCCCGGACCGGGGCACGAACCCGTGTCCCCTGCATCAGCAGGCGGACTCTTAACCACTGCGCCACCAGGGAAGCCCTAGAAGTCTCTCTTAAGGAGGAAAATAACTATTCAAAATGTAGACAAAGATAGTGAACCAAGATGTCTGCTAAATCATTCTTTGCATTGCTGAGAAACTAAAAACAACCTGTCTCATAAAAGATTAAAAATATTATTTTCAAAGAGTTTTAAGTAAAAGCTTATGACATGTTAAGCAAAAAAGCAGAATATAAAATCATATATCTTATAATGTAGTATATCAATTATATAAAGGAAAATGCATTTTAAAAGGTCAGAAGAAAATGTATGGATAAACTGCATGATCCTTCCCTCCCTCCCTCTTTTCTTCCTTCTTTCCTACCTTCCAACTGTTCATGTTATTTTCATATTCTCCACAATGAGAAAGCACTTTGATAATGGGGATGGGTGAAGAGAGAAGTAACAGCTGAATCTTTTGGCTAATCACTTCATCAGCTTGGTATCATTTATGATGAGATTGGTCCTAGTAGTACAGCACTTGGCAGATTTCCCCAGCGTTCAGATGGGTCCTATAAACAATCCCTTCCAGTAGGTCTATTCATTTAGCCACCTGAAATGAATTAGCTACTGGCAGCTAATTCATTTCAAGAAGTCAGGCAGGATGCCATTCACTCTGTAGGGAGATTCTGGTGGCGCTGATAGACAGCACCATCACTTAAGTTTCTTCAGCCACATCGGTCTCTTCCACAGTGCACTACAGACCGAGCCAGGGTCCAACCACTTGAGCAGATGCAGAGTTTCCTTTGAAGGATATACAAACCCAGACAAAAGTACCACTGAAACCCACCTGAAAGAGTGAGATGGCCCCAAAGTTTCCCACTTAAACGTGTAGATTCCTCTCGCCCCCTCCCCACCTTGAAGATAAACACCAGCTTTACTGTCCTGCGACTCAAATAAATAAAAGTTTGAGTGAAGGCACACTGAAAACCCCAAGGATCCTCGCCAGTTAAAGTTTTATTAAGACACCAATAGTATCCTTACTGCTTTAAAATTTAACAATATCCTCTCAGCTTTTATAAGGCCTGGAGAAACTCCGGAGAAATTATAGAAGACTTTCTTTGTGCATCCAGCTCATCTATAAAGGACCCTTGTGGCAAACACTCCTTGAATTCAGTGGCAGGAAGTTTGTGTCCCCAGAGAACTTGGCTGCTTTCTCTCATTAGACAATAAGAACAAGCTAACATGGTGTGTTTCACCTTCTTTTTTTTTTTTAACGCGGGCCTCTCGCTGCTGTGGCCTCTCCTGTTGCGGAGCACAGGCTCCGGACGCGCAGGCTCAGCGGCCATGGCTCACGGGCCTAGCTGCTCCGCGGCATGTGGGATCTTCCCGGACTGGGCCACGAACCCGTGTCCCCTGCATCGGCAGGTGGACTCTCAACCACTGCGCCACCAGGGAAGCCCGTGTTTCACCTTCTGCCCTTGCTGCCAGGTAGCTCAGTTTCAATTTTGGTTCTTAACCACTGTTAACACTTTCATCCAGGTCTTGCTTTCCTATTTTTCTTTTTTTATATTGTGTTTAATTTTGGAGGCTCCTTCGAAACTTCGGGGATCTAGGCAGGATGTGAATCAATCTTTCTCAAAACTGGTATCTGCCAAAAGTCCTCAGATGTAGTCTTATGAGAATCAGTACTTGGGCTTTTCATTTAGATGACAATGCCTTTAAAATGGATGAAAAGACATTCCAGATTATCTGGATGACCACATTATAAATGGGTCCAGCCACAGGACTGTGGTGCCCGTGTGTGTGTGTGTGTGTGTGTGTGTATCATTTTGCAACCAGGTCATGCTAAGCTGTCAGGGGCCAATGAGGAAAGAAGACAGGGGGCAGGATGACATGTAAATGAGGCATTTGTGCCAAGTGAACACAAGAAGGTTTCCCCATACACTGCTTCACATAGAGAAATGCAGTGGGAGATCCAAGTCCCACAATAACACTGGGGAGCTGTAGCAAGCCCCTGTGACAGAATCAGCGAGCACCAGAGCTTTGTGCCACATTCATGATGCTGCTTCGGTAAATGACCATCATCTATGACAAAACAAGTGTAGTCAGTTTGCCCTGTATTTATTTTATGCATGTATTTGTATCTGGTTCATTTGTTTTGCTTTTGGAGTTGGTTGGGAAAGAACAATAAGCATCAGGAGTTGAATATGTTTATACGTATTTCAACAACATCAAAATAATCTACCAACACTAAAGGCTCATAATTTTTTTTCCTTTACAAGGGAGTCTAAAAAGTTATTTAACATTATTTGGGTCTAAAGAAACTATGAATTTTACAGCTCAATAACAAAAAAACAAACAACCCAATCCAAAAATGGGCAGAAGACCTAAACAGACATTTCTCCAAAGAAGATATACAGATTGCCAACAAACACATGAAAGAATGCTCAACACCATTAATCATTAGACAAATGCAAATCAAAACTACAGTGAGATATCATCTCACACCGGTCAGAATGGCCATCATCAAAAAATCTAGAAACAATCAATGCTGGAGAGGGTGTGGAGAAAAGGGAACCCTCTTGCACTGTTGGCGGGAATGTAAATTGACACAGCCACTATGGAGAACAGTACGGAGGTTCCTTAAAAAACTACAGATAGAACTACCATACGACCCAGCAATCCCACTACTAGGCATATATCCTGAGAAAACCATAATTCAGA
>NC_041233.1:53970560-54016448 GCF_002837175.3 Physeter macrocephalus
ATAAAGAAGATGTGGCACATATATACAATGGAATATTACTCAGCCATAAAAAGAAACGAAACTGAGTTATTTGTAGTGAGGTGGATGGACCTAGAGTCTGTCATACAGAGTGAAGTAAGTCAGAAAGAGTAAAACAAATACCGTATGCTAACACACATATATGGAATCTAAGAAAAAAAAAAGTAACTATGAATTTCAAATGAATTGAGTATGTGTATGCACTTGGACACACACCAAGCCACACGGACAAGCTCATACTAGGTTAAGAGGGCTGGTGACAGACTCCTGATTATTACTAATATTGACAACAATAAAAGTTACCATTTATTGAACATCGTGGTGACTGCTTTAATAGTCAATCTCCTTTAGTTCTCACATCAACCCTGTGAGATAGAAATCAATATCCTATTCCTATTTGATAGCTGGAAATGCGGTGCCTGAAGGATTGAAGTAATCCAGCCCAGATCGTGCAGCAAGCAAGCAAGAGGCAGAATGGGAATTCGCCCTCAGGGGTCTGTGCCTTCTTTGAGGATGTGGACCAGGGCAGGAAGCAGCATCACTTGCTATTCCTGGTCTGGGGTTGTAACTGAAGCTCATGAGACATGACATAGGCTTTTGCTCACCAACACCTGGTGGTCCTGCCTTGTTCTGAGCAATACTGCCTTGGTTAGGTATGCCATGACCTGCCGCCACGGCCAACAGGCACATTCCAAGGATGGGGTTTAAGTCAAAAGACACTGAACTGCAACCCAACCAGCCAGGGTCCCACGTGCTCCAGGGGCCTCTGCCCCAAAGCTACAACTGTCTCACTTTCCAAATAAGTTTTCAGACCACAGTGCTTACTGCTTCTTTTCTGTACATGGGTGTTCAGTCAGGACTGTTTTTTGGTAGTCTGAGGGAGGGGTAGGGTAAGGATGGCCAGAGAATGATGTTTTCTGATCTTGAAGCATTTTTTTTGTTTGTGTGTTTTGTTTTCCAGAATATACAAGCTAACTTCTCTTGTAAGGTAATGCTAAGCTTTGGGGAAAGTACTATAAACAGGTATCTTTATTCTTTAAAATGACCACAACTGCCATTGTTGAGCATTTACTATAGGCCAGGAACCATGCAAAACCCTTGACATATGTGATTCTATTTTATCACAACGAAGAGATTGGAATAATTCTGCCCATTTCACAAATGAAAAGAATAGGGCACCGAAATTTAAATAAATTGTCCAAGTCACACAGTGCACGCTGTATAGAAAGTTAACCCCCAAATCCATGCTCTCGAGCACTCTGATAGTTTCCCACACTGGGAAGCAGGTGACTGGTACACGGGAGATGATTCCAAAGTGTACAGCAAACATGCAGTGGCACTGAGCCACATAGGAAGAAAGCAGTCCCCTTTCAATTCTTTCAATCCCACTCATATCAAGAAGAAAGGCTCAGTTTGGTAAGAGGATGCCTTTAACTTCTCCTTAACATGCTTACCTCTCTCTCTGAACCAGGGAGGGAACAAGGCCCTAAGCCCACAGGCTTCTGCAGGCATGAGTGTTTAGTAGAATTTAATACCACTGTTTTGTTTTTATTGTCTTTATTTTTATAGTTACCTTGTTTCTATCAAGAGATACTGGTTTTTCATTTATAGCAGCAAAGTTTCCTTTTAAGATAAATTTATTTAAATTAAAAAAAACGGGAATTGACTTAAAGAAAATATTGTTAAGAGTACAAGGAAAAGTTTGGAAACAGATAGTGGTAATTGTTGCACAACATTGTGAATGTATTTAATGCCAAACTGTATACTTAAAATTGGTTAAAATGGCAAATATTATGTTACATATGTATATACGTATATGTGTATATGTATATATATATTCACAATTTTTAAAAATTGATAATCTAATATAACCCCCCAAACCATTGAATTGTGCACTGTATATGGGTAAATTGCATGGCATATAAATTATATCTCAAAAAAGTTGTTAAAAAAGATAAACCAAAACCCATGTTGATGATCCTCAAATGACTGAAGTTTGGGGAAAGCTGAATTATGCTATACTGCTTTTGTTGTTGTTGTTGTTTTTTAATCACTCATTTTATTTATTTATTTATTTAAAAATTAATTTAAAAAAAATTTTTGGCTGCATCGGGTCTTCATTGTGATGTGTAGGCTTCTCTTGTTGCGGAGCACAGGCTCTAGGCTGGCGGGCTTCAGTAGTAGTGGCACACGGGCTCAGTAGTTGTGGCTTGCGGGCTCTAGAGCGCAGGCTCAGTAATTGTGGCACATGGGCTTAATTGCTCTGCGGCATGTGGGATCTTCCTGGACCAGGGATCGAACCCGTGTCCCCTGCACTGGCAGGCAGATTCTCAACCACTGTGCCACCAGGGAAGTCCCTATACTGCTTTCGTTTTGTCAAGCTAAATTTATTAGTGATTTTTTAAAAATAAGGTAAAGCAAAGATGGGAAGGCAGGAAGAAGGCCTGTAGCATAAACATTTCGAATTATTTTATCTGACTTTTAGATAACAAGGAAAAAGAAATTGAACAGAGAAGGAAATTAAGGAGATAAATTTCGACTGAGAATTAAGAGCCTTCCACTAATCTGGCCAAAAATGAAATGAAATAGAAATGGTCACTGGAGCCAGACAGGGGCCCACATGTGTCTCTGGGCTGATATGAAGTAGGAGGACATCATTAATTTGCATCTGGGATTTCCAGTGTGGCCGATGAAAGAAAGAGTGAAGAAGATTCAAAGGTTTCTTGGAAGAAAGCAGAAATGAATAGCGAAACAACCTAGGCAGCGTGGTCCACGAAGGAAAGGGGCCATGTTCCCTCTGCATTTGCATCCGGATTGAGACCCAAATTTAACCACCACACAGATGGGGCAGGAGTATAGAGAGTTACCTGAGGTCTGGAGAAACTTCCGGAGGCTGTTCCACTCAGGATGAAATTTCTCAGCTATTATGAAGCTCATCCAGCCTATCTAAGCCATGATGATGAAATCATAAAACAACTATTTCTCAAAGCCCGACATAAAATGTTCTGAAGCCTGAGCTTCCTAATCACTGAGCAAGAATCTACTGAATATGCATGACAAGGGTCCCACGGGGGTTCCCAAGAGTGTGCCTCGAGAGTGTCGGCCTTAAGGAGCTTACAACTGAACTGGGAAGGTGAGGTTCCACGTGAAACAATTGAGAGAACTATGTGATACCAGCAAGCATTATGAGACCATAAATATAGCTAAACAAAGTGAGTTATTTTCTAAGTGTTTATAAAAGTGCTGGCACATGAAAAATGTAACAGAAGTTTAGAAGGTTGAGAAAAACTTCCTGAAGGATGAAGAAGATAGGTTAATTTACTTTAACTAAGGCAAATAGCATTTAGGTGCTGAGATCACCATTCTTGTGAAAAAAGCATATTTTCCATTTAAATTAATAAAATAATTAGTAATTCATTCCTTTATTCCTTCAACAAACATCCAATGCCTATCAATGAATAACAAATATTCAGAGCCTATCCTAGGCCCCCTAAGAAATGTCAGGGTGAGAATATTTCTGTCCTCACTGATAGCCGAGGGACCGCACAGGAGAGAAACAGCTTCTCTCCAACTTCCACAGACAAATGATAACAGGAATAACTTCAAAACAAAACATTACAGTGGATAAGCAGGGATTTATAAAACACAGTTTATGGGCACTAGAGGATCAAAGAAGGAAGGACATCCCCAAAGACGTGACAAGTAGGGCCTTGAAAGGCACAGAGAATGCGAGCACGGGGTTGGAAGGACTTTCCTAGCAGAGGTAAAGGCATGATTAAGGACACAAAGGCAAGAGAGCAAATGATGTGTGTGGGCCACAGGAAGCAAGGGGGGCACCTTCTATATGAAGCAGGGAGGGAGGGTGAGGGGACAGGGACAGGGAGGGAACCCCAAATGCCATGCTAGGAGTTTGGTTTACACATAGAAGACCTGTCACCAAACAGTATTCATGAGAAAAGGAAATTCTGGAAAATATAGATTAAAACCCTAGTTTGTTTGCTTTTTGTTTTTTTGTTTGTTTTTGGCCACGCCACGCGGCTTGCAGGATTTTAGTTCCCCGACCAGATCAAACCCGTGCCCTCTGCAGTGGAAGTGCAGAGCGCCAACTGGACCACTAGGGAATTCCCAAAACCGTAGTTTTATTTTTCTGAAAGTTGAAGAATTTTCTTGAAATTGCTTGTTTTTGAAATAATTCCAGACACACAAGTAGAATATGTCAGCTCTTTTCTATATCTTGGTCAGAATCGAGAAGCAGAGGGGCTGACCACCCACCACACCTTGAGCAAGCAGTGTCTTTAAGTCTGTAAAATAACATGAACTAGTGGCTAACAAAGTGTTACCAAGCCAACATCCTGCTCTATCTGCTTTCATGAGCAAATAAGATGCTATAATTAACCCAATGTCTGAAAGCATACCACAAGCATGGTTCACAAAATGCTTAGAAAAATGGTTCTTAAGTAGACAAAACATTTCTCCTACCGTGTATCTTGTTTACGCTATCTATAAGCTTAGAAAATCAGTGTCATAGCTATTGTTATGTCCTTAGAAAGCACAAAGGGAGACCTCAGTCCTGGCCTTGTCCCCAGATTCCAAACGTGTGGATCCCAATGAAGGAGTTTCTGCTCCACTGCAAAAGCATGTGGGTTCGCCGGGGGGGAGGTGAGAGGCTGGCAGTGGTGGGACTCAGATCTTGAGTTTCAACAACCCCACCTTCTTGCAGCTTCCTGGCAAACATCAAGATTGCTTTTTCATTTTAGTCATCACCTATGGGTCTTTCTTCCTCCCTTTTCACCCACCTTGGTTAATGGGTATTGAATTTCCCATCGACCTAACCCCTTTCACTTAAAAAACTCCCGACACAGTGACAAGTATACCCAACCCGCAAGTCACCAGCTACCCCATGAAGTCATGTACAGTCATCAATCAGAACGATGTTAAGAGGGTCAGTGGAATGCCAGACTCTTACCCACCACGTCTTACTGGCACTAAAATCAGGGGAGGGAGGAGGTGATGATTATTTAGTGGTGTTAGTGTGAGTTCATTACAGTGACATCAATCATGGTCCTTTGTCACCTTCATCAACATCATCCTCATGATGCCAGAAAGGTAAGGCAGAGCCCTGTGGACACATCCCCAATTCAGACTTTAAGTAAACTCATGGTGGCCACTCTGCCTCCCTGGAAATAAGGAGAAAGGAGTAGAAAGGAGAAGGAAGAATGGATCCGCTCCTCCCATAAGCCCACACTGACTTCCTGAGGCAGTCGATGCTGCTGACTTTCCCCACGCAGGCTGGCTCACCTGTCACTTCCCACCTGCTTTGCCATCCAGATGGTCTGTGTCAGCTGCAGATTCCTGAGGCTGCCCGGTTTCACTACACATCGATGGATTTGCAGCACTTGGTAGAGGGTTCTGGATCAGGAATCTACTGTACCTCAACCCCAGTCTTTTCCAGCTCACATAGACAAGGAAGCGGTTTTTCCTTCATTCACCAGGTAATTCCCCTGGCCCTCCTCAAGGTACTTAAAGTTCAGGATAAGGCAGTAGGACAAGAGGAGAGGAGAGCTCAGGCCCCTAAGACCTTTATCCAGGCCCCACCTAGTTGCTCTAAATGAGCTATTCAAAGTGTCAGTTTAGTTTAGTTTTGTTTTAAAGCAAAGGATGATGGTTCTTCCCGTCCCCTCCCCAACTCACCCTACTTGCTCTTCAGCTTGAATATAAATAGCCCCACAGCTGAGGCTGCCATGACAACCAATGAAAGTGTGGGCTCACCCTTGTCCACCAATGATAAAATCTGCCTCCAGCTCTCCCACCTGCCCAGCTGGGGCTGGGGCCCTCCAACCCCCTCCCAAGTTCAACCTTCAGGAAACTTTCCTGAGTACCAGAGCCAAGTCACTCTATCCTCACACGAGAAGCTGAGGGATATCTGGAGCTCTTGCACCACCCAGTGCCTCAGAACTTTTTAATGTGTTTTCATTTGTTCTTTTCAGTGTTCCCAGGCACAGGTGACAGATGTGACCACCTCCCTTTTGCAGATGGGAGAACTGGAGGCATGGGGACATGAACTGACTGGCCCTAGGTCATTAGCTGCTGGTTTAATGGTTGAACCACATTAAGAACTCAAGATTCCCATCTCCTATCCAGTTCCCAGACCAAAGGAGCAGCTGCTCTTGGGAAACATGGCCCCGGTGGGGAAATAGTTTCCCTGTGTGAGCTGCTTCCTGGCCACAGGCTGAAGTTCCCTCAACCAGTCTCTGCGATAAATCTGGGAAGGGTTGGGGAAAAAGCTGCTGCCACATCATGGGATCCAGGTTCCACAGAAACCCATTTCTATCCTGGACCCGTCATCTCTGGGGCTGCTCCAACCAAGCACAGCTTCACTGCCCAAGTTTATCAAGAGCTTTAAGACACACTGTCCATACCTACATTCCAAAGGCCACCACTGGGGAGAAAGTTCTCCACCCGGGTTCTCAGGGATGGAGGCCAGCAGGTCCCTGTTTCATTGTTCAGGAAACCCCATTGTTGCTAACAAAGCAGGGGCTACTACAGCCCCCCATGAAAGCTTCCTCTTTCTTCATCTCTTACCGACACTTATAAATGTGCTTCCTCTCTGTATGTAAATTTCGCTCAAATGGCATGACACAGACTTGTAATGAGGCCATCAATAACTAGTCTTTAAACTGCTTCTTCTTGGTTTCCTGGTTCAGGAATCAATTCTAATCTAAGTAGACACTGATATCTGGATTTACTGGTGTGAGGACAGACAAATGGGCTTTGTTTGGAGCAGATCACGAAAATGCAGTTTATTTTCACCCAGCCAAGAACTGACAGGATGAAGGCAACTCTTGATAGTAGAACCAAGCTTAAGAAATTGTAAAGAAAACTCTTCTTCTTTTGTCTCTCTACCACTCAGTCATCACACTTCCAGGAAAGGCCAAGAGGGTGTTTACCTGCCCCCACTTTTGCTGACCTTTAGCATTCTAACCAGCTGAAACTATGAAACTGGACTGGTCAGTTTCACTTTCCATCTTTGGAATGGGTAACTTTCTCTCACTCCTCACCCTGAAATGCTGTATCTGGTTTTCATGTACGATCAAGTTGGGGTGGGAGCATGCTCTCCTCAGTGATCTGCTCAAAAAAAATACAAAACAACAAGATGGCATCCAAATCTGCTTAAATAATTGTGGGTCAAAATAAAAACCCTTTTATTTTTTATCCCCAAATTTAAAAAAACCAGGAGCTGCTGACTGCCCCCAATAATTAAAACCTGGCTACTAAGGGCAAGGCTCTAAAGATATGGTGTAGTATTTCCTAGCAACATAAATGCAGCTACCAAGGGGATCTGGAAGAGTACAGTCAAGGAAGCCACAGAAGGCCTGGATTTAAGTCCCATCTCCCAAGTCACGGGGTATCGTGACTTTTCAAAGCTTCAGTATCCTTTCCTTTAAAATGAGAATATTCACACCTGCCTGGCCTGCTGCACAGGCTTATTGGGATTAAGTGATAAACACTTAGAAGCCCTTTGAAAACTGAAAAGTACTAGACAAAGTACTTGTTATTTTTGTTACTATTCATTTAAGGAATGAGAGTTCCTATGAAATGATTCTCCATGTGGAAATGGGCAGGACATACCTCTGCATACAGTAGTCCAGGGCTAGACAGTCAAACGTGACCCAGGAAGTGAGTGTCAGGCAACCCAGGGATGCTCTGGGTAGCCATGGAGACAGACACCAGCAGAGATCCTGCTACCTCCAGGCAGGCAGGAGCAGCAAGTCTTGATTATCCACAACAAGCAGGCGTCTGCACCCACCAGATTGCCCAGCAGATCACTATGGCAGCTGATAGGGATTTTTAAAGTGGGAACTGAACTGCTCTGGGCTCAGGGTTTCCATCGCAGTGGAAGCCCGCATTCCCCAAGCACAGTCACACTCTTAGAAGAGGTGGCATGGCAAGGGGCAGTGTAGCACAGCAGTGAGCGAGAGGGCTCTGCATGTGTTCAAATCACAACTCTGCCACTTACCTCTCTGTGCCTCAGTTTCCCCGTGTGCAAATGGAGATGATAATACCACCTACCTCATTCAATAGTTAAGTATAGAATGAGCTGATTCATATAAAATACTTAAAAGAGTACCTGACAAAGAGTAAGCACAGAAGAGTCATTAGCAATTAGAGTCGTTTATCTGTCAAGCAAATTGTTCTTCCACTAGTCTGTGATTTCTTTGAGGGCAGATTCCCTGACATTCATCTTTGGATCCCCGGGGTCTAGAAATCACCGTGAGAAATCAATAAATGCTTCTTGCATGAAGGGATGAATCGACGAATAAGACCAACCACCTAAGTTGCCAGCTGGGGGGAAAAATACAACACAGGGAGGATCACTGCAAGGCCTTGGGCCTTGAGCCTCTTAGTGTGGAATCTGAGGAGAAGCAGGAAACTGAGTAATTCCCGATTTATGTTGGCAGGCTGAACCAAGCTGTCCTGAAATTTGGTGTGGTACACTGTGTTAGCCCAGGTCTTCTGAGAAGCAAACACTAAAATGGGATCAAACATGCACGGATTTTATTAGGGAAAGTGCCTGCAGCAGGAAATGGGGAGGGAAGCTGGGAAAACCATCAGATGGACTGAGCCTGAATGAAGAACTGCAGGAAGGAAGGATGGGTGGAAGCAACCTAGACCACTGAGTAGTCTAAAGAAAGTTCCGCAAGATGAAGTTGGCTATTGGAGGAGTCCTGTGTCTTCTGGGAGCTGACCTGCTATAGCATCCCTGCCATGCTGTCATTGGCTGGGAGCAGCCCGTGGGAAAATGCCATGATGGATTCAGAGCACAGGCCTGGGGCCCTTAGTCAGTTGCACTCCTGGCAGCTGGAGGTCTGCAAGATGCATTCTCATGGCCGCCACATATATAGTAGTCCTTAAGAGCATGGGATTTGGTGCTCTTACCAGTCTAAGGTGAATCCCAGCTCTTATAGCCGGTTACCTTAGGCAAGTGACTCAACCTCTCCATGCCTCATTTTCCTTATTTGTTAAATGAAAATTATAATTTCAACCTCTTAGGATTGTTATTGTTGAGCACTGTGCCTGACACATATTAAGTGCTCAATAAAAAGGCAGCTGCCATTCCCCTGACCATTATTATTATTAATAATGAAGTACTTCTATTAACAATTAGGACATGAGAACAGCCCCCACTGTTACATACTTGGATTTGAGTTTTATGAGTCTAAAACCATGGCTTGGCAGTATCACAATTCAAACAACCAAACCAGTTTGTCTACAAATGAAAAGGTCTTAGGGACTTTCCTAGTTCGGCTATTTCCTGAAAGGGAAAGGTGGGTTGTATTGTGCCAGAATCCATCTACAGCCACAACTCCCTCTGTTCTCTTCCACTTGCTGCACTTCGTCTGCAATGTCCTTGGCCTGTCCCCTGCCAGCTGTCCACCTTTGAATGAAAGCGTAGTCAGCACACCTTACCCCCAAGAACAGGCTCAGAGAGACACGACCCTGCTATGCTGTATGTGTTCTGAGCACCCGTTTGGGAGTCCTTGCTTGCCTTTGTCTCTGTGACCTTAATTCTTTCTTTAAAACCTTGGCCAACTTTCTGGTAGTGGTCACTGCTGGCCGCTGCTGGCTTCTGGCCACTCCACGTGACTGGAATCCACAGTGTCCCCTTGTTGGGCTGGCTCTGACCTAGGGCAAGCACAGCTTTCAGGGCCCCAGTTCAGCGGGCTTGGGCCTCTCCCAGCCTTGCTGACACTTGTGCCTTGGTGGCAGTAACTACTAAGAACCCACAAAAAAGAAGCCCCCAAACTGGAAACCACACTCTTACCCCTTCTACCACTACCTCAGAGGCTTTTTCTCTAACCCCCATTTCCCAGAGGGTCACCAAAAACACGCTGGGATTTCTGGGTTTTGGTTGTTTTTTTGTTTTTTTTAAAAAATCTTTGAAGGAATGACCTTCAGGTTTTTTTAACGGAAAAGAGTCAAAATCAAACTAAAAATTATTGATTTTATTTAATAATTAACATCTTAACAAAGCTGATCAAACTGTTTCTTCCAGAATGATATTCTCCATTTTAGAGGGACTTTTCTAGGGAATTTTAAGTTTCTGTGTTGGAGCTGGAATCCAACACTTGAGCTGCCTTGTTTTAGCCTGACGTTGGAAAGCCAAGGGCAGGAAGTAAAGAAACTGGTTGAGTGCCCCCCAATGAAGCCGACTAGGCTTTCCCACCTGAGAGAGGATGAAGTCTCTCGGAAGTGGAGGTAAAGCCTCAGAGCAGTAAACAGGCTGGCCACTTACACATACGGCCAACATGAGCACTGAGCCCATCTCCGAACTTGGCTTCTTTTTCTCCTCTGGTTCCCCAGCCAGAGCTAGGAAAGTGCTGGCCACCCTGGCACCAGAAATGCCCAGTGCCTGAGACTGAGAATTCCCACCACCAGGGAGAAACACTGGTTGGACAGTCTTCTGCCCCCATTACAAATGAAAATATTTACAAGCTTAGTAATTAGCCTCTTCACACCCCCTTGGCCTCCTGTTTGCATTGATCCCTCTCACTAATTGAAAAA
Source organism: Physeter macrocephalus (assembly GCF_002837175.3). Taxonomy (NCBI): domain Eukaryota; kingdom Metazoa; phylum Chordata; class Mammalia; order Artiodactyla; family Physeteridae; genus Physeter; species Physeter macrocephalus. The sequence continues at coordinate 53,981,142 of NC_041233.1, forward strand.
TCAATCAGATTTGATTTCCTTGCAAATCCAAATTCTTCAAAAATGATCCCCTGAAGTAAAATCTGGGCATGTTCACACTCCTACCCTCAGGTCTGTGATTCATTAACCACTGGGCCCCCAGTGAGTCACATCCCTGCTCACAGATGGCCTCCCTGGCGTTACGATAGAGTGGACAATACAATTGTATTTCGGAGCCCCTGTCCAGCCCTGACACTGTGAGTGACACCACACCAGCCTCGCCAACTACATTCTCAGCTTCTGTGAACATTTCTCCCCGAGCAGCCCAGGCTGGTTATGTATCATACAAGATACACAGTGTGAGATCATACTTTCTGGTTCAGAGTCATGAGCATGAGGGCGAAATACAGTTTTCACTACTATTTTATATTTAATTACAGAAACCACTAGAAACCTAATCAACATTGGGACCAGTATCAAGAAAAATCTCTCCCAGTGATTCAAAATTTCTCAGAGGGGAGGCAGGAGTGTTTGCAAATGTCCTGTCAGTGATGAATCAGAATGGAGAAACTGTGTAGCTTTTAAAGCACAGTCAATATTCTATTATGTTTAACATTTTTTAACTATAATTTTTATAATATGAACTATGGAAGGGGGACATTTGTCAAAAGGGAGCATGGGTTAAAACAGGTGGAAAGGGACTTCCCTGGTAGCACAGTGGTTAAGAATCCGCCTGCCAATGCAGAGGACAAGGGTTCGAGCGAGCCCTGTTCCAGGAAGATCCCACGTGCCGCGGAGCAACTAAGCCCGTGCGCCACAACTACTGAGCCTGCGCGCCCCACCTCTGAAGCCCGCGTGCCTAGAGCCCGTGCTCCACGGCAAGAGAAGCCACCACAACGAGAAGCCTGCGCACCGCAACGAAGAGTAGCCCCCGCTCGCCGCAACTAGAGAAAGCCCGCGTGTAGCAACAAAGACCCAACACAGCCAAATATAAATAAATAAAATAAACAAATTTATTTTAAAAAAAAAAAAAGCAGGTGGAAAACTGCTTCCCTGTAATCCTTGCAAGGTTTAGTCTACCTCTCACCCCTCCCCCAGCCTCTGTGCCCCTCCCACTAAGAGCCCACAATCCACAAAACCTTGCCCTTGCTCACTTTTCCTCTCCATGATATTGTAGGCCCTTTGTATGTTGTCTTTTGCAAATCCAGCAGTCACAACATGGTTTATTTCCCTTTGGGTTAGGGTTCAGCAACCTTCCAAAAGTGGGGACCCCAGACACAGACCCTTACAGGCAAAGAGGACAGTGACTCACTCATACGAAGTAGGCAAGGAGCACCTGGAAGGCTCTCATGCACAAAACCTACCTCCACCTCCACATTCTGCTAATAAAAGCTTCATCTGAGTTATGCTGGAGAGAATGCAAATGCCCCGGGGAAAAGTTCAGCTTCATGGTCACTCACACCTTAGTAAGAATTATTTTTGAATCTTACATCATCAGGGTGTGAATGACACTTGAAAATCATTTAGAGCAAAATTCCACTCAATAAAGGATTTTTAAAAAATCATAGTCAAACTCTATTTGAATACTTACAGTAACAAAATCTCCCTTCTTGAAAGGGTCTAACTCCACTGATGGGTATTTGGAATTATCTGTGAAAGCTCATCCTTATCTTCAGCCCAACCCTGTAGAATCTGTTAAGATGGTTCTGCTACAAGTAAAGGAAATTCCAACTTAGGATGCCTTAAACAACGAGGACATTTATCTCTCAGAATAGCAAGTCCAGCAGCTGGGAGGTTTGGGGGTGGCTGACATAAGGATTCAGAAACATCTTCACGGCCCTGGTTCTTTCCATTTCTCTATTCTGTCATCTTCAGCATGAGCTTCATTCTCAGGTTGGTAGCGTGATGGTTATGGCAGTTGCAGGTTCACTTTGGACCAGAGGAAAAAGAGAAAAATATTCCCCCCGAGCATGGAATATAAACTCTCCCCTTCACTCTGCCTGTTTCAACATATGTCACAAGCACAATAACTATCACCAGGGGGATGTCAGGCACTCACTGACTCCACTAATCATCCAGGGTGGAAGGAATGTTGGAACTTACACTGTAATGTCCACCACTCCTGCCTCCCAGGAACATCCACCTCAAATAGAGTTCTTCCTTCCCCCACAACTCAGAACACAGCCACAACCCTTTCCACAACATGACAGCTCATACAACATGTTTCCAAACTCTCTGGTTGCCTTTCTCTGGATATAATCTAGTTGGTCAGTTTCCTCCTAAAAAGGTGTCACCCAGAATGAAACACCATTCTAGGTAGATATAGTGAAATTATAATATTCCACGACTGGGGAGCTATCTTTTTATTAATGTAGCTTAATTTTGTAACTGCTTTCAGCAGCAACATCATACTGTTGGCTCCTTATCAATCAACTAGTCAACCTTAACCTGTAGTCATCTTTACAAGTTAATTGCCATGCTGGACATCTCACTTGCTGCACTAGTTGAGTTGCTTTCATGGACCTCAGTGCAGAACTTAGGATCAACGCCGTTGAACTAGATCAAGATAATTTTGAATAATGCTTCTGCCACTCAGTGTAATAACTACCCAGCCACCTACAAATGTTATCCATCTATAAATCTGTATTAGTTTTCTAGGGCTGCCATAACAAAATAACACAGACTGGGTGGCTTAAACAACAGAAATCTGTTTTCTCACAGCTCTGGAGGCTAACTCCAAGATCAAGATATCAGCAGGTCTGGTTTCTGGAAAGGAAATCTAAGACCAGAGTCTGGCACTCCGCTAGATAATCTTTTAAGGAGGACCATAAATAATCCAATTACCTTCTCGCATTATGCTGAGATCAGTCACTTTGGAGAGGAGATTTTGACTAAATGTGGGAGAGTGTTGAAGAGAAAGATCATTCTGGAAACTGGGGCATTTCTAAGTTGAGTAAAAAGAGGAGGACTCTACTAGGGTGTTTCCACAGTCAGAGTGCGTGACTTTGGACACAAAGGTGCTGAATCAGGGGGCTGCTGAGCAGTGAGCTGTCTGGAGATTGGAGGAAAAAGAGCTGGAAGGTTATCAAAAGGCAAATTCAGTTACTTCCCAATTTTACTTAGGACGTGAGTAGCGGCAACTGAAATTGAGACACTGACAATTACCTTGAGCGCCCATAACATAGATTGGCCATGTCTGTCTTCACTTCTTTGGTCTGCAATTAGCCAGGTGGGCAGTGACCACTTGGCATTTTGCCCAGGGACTTGAAGACCCATGTTTTATAGACATGATGAATGGAAAGCAATTGCTATGCTTTCTCACTCATACCCTCTTTAAAAAACATAAACACAAATATAAATAATACATAAGTATATGGGGGTGTGCTATTAGAGCAACTACACATAAATACTAAAGAAATAAGTAGGTAGCAATAGTTAAACAAACACCTGTTTGTAATTAGCTCAGTTACTAACTGATCCTTAACTGTTCCTTCTTAGATTAAATCCCTTAATTTAAGAGGCAAAAGCCTACTCTCCAGGTGGATTTACAATTCTAATGCCTGAAGCTTTAGGGTAACATGATGTTATTAACCCCTCTAGCCAGGTGTTTGTTTTTCCTTCTTGCTGGTTTGAGCAAGTACTCAAAAGATGGGGAAGAGTGGCTAGAGGGTCTGCAAAGGACATCTGATGCTTGAATCTCCTTTCTCACAACTAAACGCCTATTTCAAACCAATAAAACTGGCACTTGGGAGTTCATCTTTGCAAGAGCTGCCTCCTCCCCAAGGAAGCTCTCTTGTCTTCAATTTCCTCAAGGAAGAAATTGTCAAGGGAGAAGAGAAGCACCATTTTTCGTTCCCTGCTCTAATTTGTACTGCCTTGGTCAACATTATGTGGTTAGTATGTGCTGACATGATACCTGACTGGGGAGAGAGCTGTGTGACCCCATTCTTTTTTTTTCTTTTGCCCCATTAATAGATGATTTTTAGCCACTTTACCAACCGACACCAAGCCTTGCCTCTGGTCTCTAATCAAAACCTTGGCAGGGTTTTACATAAACTGAAATTTACATTCAACCGTCACCATAGCAACCATCACACAGAATTAAATACAACTTTTCCCCCCTCTGATATCATCTACTTTTTTTTAAGAGCTGTTTTTCTTTTCAGTTGCTAATCTGAGCTATTCAGAAGATAACCATTAAAAATCTATTTTGAAAAACTGCATTTAAACAGATTGTAACGAGGTTCTAAAAACAGGCATTTGAAGTGGTTTCTAGACACTTAGCACTATACACTTTCTCCCTCAGTTGGTGGCTGTACATTGCTGAAGTCTCAAGGATTCGCCTCTGCACTGGAAATTGTTAAAATCAAAACAAGGCTTTGCTCATAATTGTGACAACCATCCCTTGAAAGGTGCCCCAAGATAATGATCCTGAGCTAGGGCAGAAAATTATGCTAATTTCAAAATGGATTTGCATCATGTTTAAAAAAAAATTTTTTAATAAAACATTTCGGTTTGACTATTCAATGTGAAATTGGCAAATCTCCTGAAATTTTCAGGATTCACCTGCTGACTGAAGAGGAGATATTCAGTTGTGAATGTGGCTCAAGGCCATGTGGAAATATGCAAAGCTAATGGAGAGTAAACTAGAGATAACAGGATAAAATATCCCCACCCAAGAGGTCTACTTTTTTCTTATTCTAGAGTAAAATGCCACAAGAGCCCTAAGTATTTGCAGCTGTTGGAAATACATTTCAGATTTAGAAAAAGGTAAGAAAAGATACCTTTCTAAATTTTACTAAGACCAAAATAAAATCTACTTATGACACTAACCCCAGTAACAAATTAATGTGCACCTATCTCATTACTCCATCTCATTCCCTTGCTACTTACAGTAATCCCAGAAATTGGCAATTCAGTTGTACTGAAAATTGAGACAACAAAATTAAGTCATTTTTCATAAGCCAAATAATTTGATCTTGTTTATTTAAAGCCAAACTATAATGTGATACTCCAATCGTTCATCAAATATTTATTGAGCACTAGATGCTAACATACGCTGAGAGCTACATCTCACAAAGATGAGTGAGACTTCATCCAAGACTTCAAAAGCTTTACTCTTCTAATTCCATCATATGGCAGATGTTTTATACCAAAATGTCACAGAAATCTTAATGTATTTTCTCTAAATGAATACTAAAGGTTGTATCTGTATACAGGAGGTGATGCCCATCCCATGGCTGTGCCCATGACCTCAGTCTGGACAGCAGAAACTAGACCAATGGCTCACTTTTACTACTAAGACCTAGTAGACCTCACCGGAGGACATTCATTTTGAGATTTCTGAAAATGTTGTGACTTGTTCCCAGTGCAGTTCTGCCACGCAGGAGATGTGGCTGAATCCTACCCTAAATGATAAAGAAGCCTCCCCCAAACACTTCTAACAGTTGGGCATTGCGGAACGCAAGGCAGCTCATGAAGGGTCTCGGTCATTCTTTTCCATTCAAGAGCATTGGCATAGCTGGTTAGGCAACATGAGCAGGAGGTGGGGGTATTTCCAAATAGTGGTCAAAATACCTTATATGCCTAAAAGTGAGAAATATTACATATTAAGTGAGATATGTGGGAAAAGTGCAAGACCAGGAATGGGATGCTGGTTTCATTCACATCAAGTGCCAGCTCCAGTGGATGGGGATGGATGTCTAGACCACTGAGTGAGACCAATGCTGAGGCCAATACCAGATCAGTGAGAAAAGATCGCTTGATCTATTAAGTTTGATCTATGAGCAGGCAGGCTGCACTGTACAATATGTCCCACTGTATAAGACCATGGGAGGGGGAGCCTGGGCTGTGCTGGAGGAGGAATGAGGAGATTCATGCCACTGAGTTACCTAGGAAAGTGTAGGGAAATAATCAAAAAGAAGATCCCAATGCATTCAAAGACCAATGAACCTGTGTCAGCAATCTTAAGAAAAAAGTTGAGGGCTTCCCTGGTGGCGCAGTGGTTGAGAGTCTGCCTGCCAATGAAGGGGACATGGGTTCGAGACCTGATCTGGGAGGATTCCATATGCCGCGGGGCAACTGGGCCTGTGAGCCACAACTACTGAGCCTGCGCATCTGGATACTGTGCTCCGCAACGAGAGGCCATGACAGTGAGAGGCCTGCGCACCGCGATGAAGAGTGGCCCCCGCTCGCCGCAGCTAGAGAAGGCCCTCGCACAGAAGCTAAGACCCAACACAGCCAAAAATAAATAAGTAAAAAAATAAATTAATTAAAAAAAAAAAAGTTGAGGCACAATTGGCAGAATTTAAGACAGAATGGGTACCTTCCAAATAGCTGGAAAAGGTAAGAGCCAACTGAACACATTCCATATTAGAAAAAAATGTACCAAGAAGGGTTAAAAAATGGAAAACCTAAATATGAGCACAGGAATCAGAGACCAGAACATCTGAGATGACACCCTCTGACAGATATGCCATGGTGCCAATTAACCAGACAGGCTGAGGATAAAGTTCAAATCCTTTTCTAACAGTTGAAGAGCCTAACCAACATATGCATTGCAACCAACCCAGGAGTTCCTGGCTTTTGTTTGTTTTTGCTTTTTTTAAAGATAAGTAGGAAGATTGCAATCTCCCCCAACACAGTCTCCTGGCAATGAAGCAGATGTGTGGCTTTTGTGGTCAAAGGAAGCAAAGAATGTCATTTTGAGTATCTTAAGGCTGTAGACTTACTGCTTTTGAAAAATATAAATAAATAGATCCACAAAAGCCACAAAATTCAGCTTGTGAGTTATTTATGTCTTGATTTTTCTTCAGAGTTTCTTATGACTGGTGTCGAATCTAAAACAGTCCCAGCATGGTTTTCGGGTGGTCGTTCAGTGGTTATCAAACTCAAGATGCACAAACCTATCACTGGTGTGAATTAAGCAAAGAGAGAGCACCCCCAAGTCTCCCCTTTCTGTTTAGGTCCATGCAGATGGGAGGAGCAGAGGCAGCCAGGTTGTGGTTTGGCAAGAAGGGATGCTGACCATCCATACCTGCCTGCAGCCCCAGGGACCACTTCCAAAGCTATATTGACAGCAAACTATGGGCCTCACACACCCAGTAATGGGAATAACTGTATCTCTTCCTCACCCTTGTTGCAGAGGGAACTGTCTGTCATACCCGACATGCTTTCTGGGGGATGAAAAGTTTATTGAGCATTTACTATGTGCCAGGCTCTGAGCTAGATACTGGGACCATCCAGCTGGATTCATTTTGTTTTGCAGCTTTCTTTCTATCTTAGCTCATGGACAGCTGTCCTCTAATTGGTCTTCTTGCTTCAATCAGAAAGGACCTCACAGTCTTTGGATCATAAAGATCTAAATATAATAGTAACTCCAGAGCAAAGAGAAAAGGTCAACAATAGGAGAAGGCCTAATATGTTCACCATGAAAAAGGACAGAAAAGCGACAAGAATGAGTCTCCAAAACTGGCTCTCTAAATCTCCATGTCTAAGGGAGGACATCTTAGAATCCAAGAGGAATCATTCAGGATACGTCACCAAAAAGTTAATAAACATGAAATTCATTTCCTCCAGGTAAAAAGGTTAACAAGAAGCTTCCAAGTTTGCTTTTTAAGAATTGAGTTGCAGGCCTATAATGAAAAAAGAGAAGTTGGGAAGGTTTGTCTGCATCTCTGATCTTTTGAGGCTGATCTCAAGAAGGACCAACATGCCCTAAAAGAGAATATAAGGCAGGATAGAGAATGGGGCTTAGGGTACAGGGAAGGGTGCCTGAGCAGCTGGGGTCTAGAGGCCCCACCTATGTACACATTAACCCCAAGAGCTCCATGTTTACCTGTTTAATACATTGGGGGTACACATAGGTTTTGTTCAGAGGACAAAAGTTTTCTGCTAACAACAACAACAACAAAATCTAAGAAATACTCCAATAAAGTTGCAGAAGTCAGCAGGGGACAGATGGTAGAGAGCTTTGAACTGTCATATCAAGAAGTCTGGACTTTATCCTATGATCAATGGTTCCCCATTTGGGTTTTAGGAAAATCATTCTGGCAGGTTGGTGGAGGATGGGCTGGAGAGGTATGAGATGGAAACAAGAAGACCAATTAAAAGACAGCTGTCTATGAGCTCAGATGAAAAGCAAACTGCACAATAAAATGTATACAATAATCTACTTTATAAAAAAAGTCCACATGTGTATAAATTCACACACACAAAATCAATTAATTGAAAAAATCAAGTTACAGAATAATATGTATACAATGATTCTATTTATAGAGAAAAAATGTCTGTGTGTATTTCATAAATTCATAAAGATGGTCTGGAAAGACACACCAAACTGTTTATGGTAGTTACCTCTAAGAGTATGAGGATTGGGGGAAGCAGACAAATATTTTCATTTTTTCCTCTACAGATTTCTGATGGTTAAAATTTTTTTATATAACGAACATTCATTACCTTTATAATTTTTGAGATTTCTAAAACTTAAAAAAAAGGATTACCATAAAGTAAAAAGATATAGTTTCTGTGACAAGAAATGATCAGGGCTTCAAAGCAAAGCAAACCAGTAGTCATAAGGATAGAAAGCAGGGAGAAAACCCAGCAGACAGATGCTGATCAAAGAGCAGATATGAGCCCAGGGGAAGGAGGTGGCTGTGGGGAAGGGAGGGGCGATGTGTTTCCATTTATCTTCTCAGTTACATTTGCTGATAGCCCTGTGAGGTGGGCATTTTCACCTGATTTTACAGATAACGAAATGCAGCAGTCTTGGAGTATTTTGCCCCTCAACCCAGAATTGGATACCAAAGCCAGGACTAGAACACTGGCCCTCCCGACTCCACGTCCTAGACTTAACTGCGTTGGCCAACTGATTTCCTTCCTATCCAGGGCCCTCTTTTTTTTTTTTTTTTTTTTTTTTTTGTGGTATGCGGGCCTCCCTCAGCGGCCATGGCTCACGGGCCCAGCCGCTCCGCGGCATGTGGGATCCTCCCAGACCGGGGCGCGAACCCGGTTCCCCTGCATCGGCAGGCGGACGTGCAACCACTGCGCCACCAGGGAAGCCCTATCCAGGGCCCTCTTAACTGACCTTTCTGTGCTCAAGTTCTGATCCCATGAGGCAGTAGGGAATAAGGGAGCTAGTTCTGACAACACAGGCTGGGACAGGGGGAGACTGGCAAGGCAGAGATGTGTTCCCATCCTCCCTGTTAGTTACCAAGTCCCACACGCTGAGACTGGCCTTTAACAGAGGAATGCCCACATGCCAGCTTAGCGCCTGAAAATTCTTGAGGGCAGAGCCTATGTTTTCTACAGAATCTGTAATGCCTCTACAGCATCTATTACAGTACCAAGTCCTCACTAAATTCACTGAGTGGGTGTTTGATAAATACATATTAATGGGAGGACAGCAGGATCACCTGAAGCAAATATGAAACTGCAGTTGATTCCTTATTTAGATCATGGCAGTTCTGAAAGCATTTTTTTTTTCTGAACAATTCAGGATGTAGGCAGTCAATGCACATTTGTGACAGATAATGACTGTGACCCTACTGAGAGAGTAATTTAATCACTCTGTCAAAGCTGCTTTAGCTGCAAAGTAACTATAATATCTGTGCTCCAAGACTTCAGCCAAGCAGCCAACCAACCTTACAGCATTTACTAAGATCTTTGAGTGGCCACACTGTGCTAGGCACAGTGGAGAATCCCATGGAATAATACATGGGCCCTATTCCTAAGGAATTTAAACTCTAGCTGGGGAACCCAACTGAAATTCAAGAAACGATTAGATAAATGGTTACCTGTGGATGTCCTGCAAATGAGTTCCAAAGGAGTCCAGAGAGAGGAGAAACCACGCATACCACAATCTAAAGAAGACGGACGTGGGCAGCGGGGTAAAGGATAGTATCAGACAAAAACTAGGGCTTTCCAGCCTCTTAGGAGCATAATGGCATTTCAAAATATCCACAAAAGCACCCATAGCTCTCAGGTTATTCACCCTCCGTAGGGAGCGGCTGCTTTGCCAGAACTCTTTAATGCCTTGACCACCCTCGGTTATGTTTATGTGCAGATTTAGGAACAGATAACCCCACCCCCCCCGACCCCCGACATGTCATGGCATTTCCCCTGTTTATTCAATAGGCAACACTGGGTCTCTGCTCCTTCCAGGCAACCATCATTCCCCACCCACACCGGAGATGAGGCCTTGCACAAACACACCACCTGAGCTCTCCAGAGCACATACCACTGATAGTAAAGGGGGGCTGGTGATAAGAATCAAAGGGCAAGAATAAGATGTCAGAGGAACTTAGCACTTGATGTTATCTCAATAAAATACATGAGCCTATGTAAATTGACTGGAATATTTCCTCAGAAAATCTGTATGTAACATGGGTTCCATTTCTCATTTAAATAGGGTCTATATACGTTTAGCTCTATACCGAACTGACACTGGAGAAAAGGCTGCCTTAAAAACAGGGCCCTGGGCTTCCCTGGTGGCACAGGGGTTGAGAATCCTCCTGCCGATGCAGGGGACACGGGTTCATGCCCCGGTCCGGGAAGATCCTACATGCCGCGGAGCGGCTGGGCCCATGAGCCATGGCCGCTGAGCCTGCACGTCCGGAGCCTGTGCTCCGCAATGGGAGAGGCCACAACAGTGAGAGGCCCGCGTGCCACAATAGTGAGAGGCCCGCGTACCACAAAAAAAAAAAAAACAAAACAAAAAAACAGGGCCCTGTCCCTACTGCTGCTTTTCAGCTCAGGCCCATTATCACCTCTCCCCTAAAGGATACAAGAACCTCCTGCTCAGTCTGAAGCTTCCAGCGCTGCCCACACAGCCACCAGACTGAACTCACTGAAAAGCAATCCTGATCATGTCAGACTGACTTTCAGCCCTTTAAGGTCTCCCCATGGCCTTCAAAGCAAAGTTTAAGCTGTTCAGAGAATTATGAGGCTTTTCAGGATCTGGTCTCCCCTCCAGCTTTCCCTAGAAAGCTCTAGACCAGTGGTTCTCAAACTCTAATGCCCATCAGAATCATACTGGGTACTTGTAAAAAAATGCATATTCCCAGTCCATTCCACACAGACATTCTGGTTCCTTAGGTAAGAGGTAGGCCCAGGAACATAAATATTTACCAAAAATGTGGGGTTCAAACATATGGGGAACATGAATATTTATAAAAATATGAGTTTCAAAATATTTGGTTCTGCATCAAAACCAAAAATATATGGTTCTCACACAGGTGTTCTGAAGATCACATTTTGAGAACACCTGAGAAAGACACTGTAAAAATGGAACTGGAAACAAACAGTTTTTGAGAAGCCATTGAATGTAGTGGTTAAGTCTAGGGGCTTGGGAGCAAAAATGAAGTTCCCACATGCCATTGGCAAAGTAACTTAATGTTTCTGTGTCTCATCTGTGAAATGGAGATAATAATAGTATCTATATTATAGGTTAAGTTTCAATGAGATAATCACGCGAACCCGGTTCCCCTGCATCGGCAGGCGGACGTGCAACCACTGCGCCACCAGGGAAGCCCTATCCAGGGCCCTCTTAACTGACCTTTCTGTGCTCAAGTTCTGATCCCATGAGGCAGTAGGGAATAAGGGAGCTAGTTCTGACAACACAGGCTGGGACAGGGGGAGACTGGCAAGGCAGAGATGTGTTCCCATCCTCCCTGTTAGTTACCAAGTCCCACACGCTGAGACTGGCCTTTAACAGAGGAATGCCCACATGCCAGCTTAGCGCCTGAAAATTCTTGAGGGCAGAGCCTATGTTTTCTACAGAATCTGTAATGCCTCTACAGCATCTATTACAGTACCAAGTCCTCACTAAATTCACTGAGTGGGTGTTTGATAAATACATATTAATGGGAGGACAGCAGGATCACCTGAAGCAAATATGAAACTGCAGTTGATTCCTTATTTAGATCATGGCAGTTCTGAAAGCATTTTTTTTTTCTGAACAATTCAGGATGTAGGCAGTCAATGCACATTTGTGACAGATAATGACTGTGACCCTACTGAGAGAGTAATTTAATCACTCTGTCAAAGCTGCTTTAGCTGCAAAGTAACTATAATATCTGTGCTCCAAGACTTCAGCCAAGCAGCCAACCAACCTTACAGCATTTACTAAGATCTTTGAGTGGCCACACTGTGCTAGGCACAGTGGAGAATCCCATGGAATAATACATGGGCCCTATTCCTAAGGAATTTAAACTCTAGCTGGGGAACCCAACTGAAATTCAAGAAACGATTAGATAAATGGTTACCTGTGGATGTCCTGCAAATGAGTTCCAAAGGAGTCCAGAGAGAGGAGAAACCATGCATACCACAATCTAAAGAAGACGGACGTGGGCAGCGGGGTAAAGGATAGTATCAGACAAAAACTAGGGCTTTCCAGCCTCTTAGGAGCATAATGGCATTTCAAAATATCCACAAAAGCACCCATAGCTCTCAGGTTATTCACCCTCCGTAGGGAGCGGCTGCTTTGCCAGAACTCTTTAATGCCTTGACCACCCTCGGTTATGTTTATGTGCAGATTTAGGAACAGATAACCCCACCCCCCCCGACCCCCGACATGTCATGGCATTTCCCCTGTTTATTCAATAGGCAACACTGGGTCTCTGCTCCTTCCAGGCAACCATCATTCCCCACCCACACCGGAGATGAGGCCTTGCACAAACACACCACCTGAGCTCTCCAGAGCACATACCACTGATAGTAAAGGGGGGCTGGTGATAAGAATCAAAGGGCAAGAATAAGATGTCAGAGGAACTTAGCACTTGATGTTATCTCAATAAAATACATGAGCCTATGTAAATTGACTGGAATATTTCCTCAGAAAATCTGTATGTAACATGGGTTCCATTTCTCATTTAAATAGGGTCTATATACGTTTAGCTCTATACCGAACTGACACTGGAGAAAAGGCTGCCTTAAAAACAGGGCCCTGGGCTTCCCTGGTGGCGCAGGGGTTGAGAATCCTCCTGCCGATGCAGGGGACACGGGTTCATGCCCCGGTCCGGGAAGATCCTACATGCCGCGGAGCGGCTGGGCCCATGAGCCATGGCCGCTGAGCCTGCACGTCCGGAGCCTGTGCTCCGCAATGGGAGAGGCCACAACAGTGAGAGGCCCGCGTGCCACAATAGTGAGAGGCCCGCGTACCACAAAAAAAAAAAAAAACAAAAAAACAAAAAAACAGGGCCCTGTCCCTACTGCTGCTTTTCAGCTCAGGCCCATTATCACCTCTCCCCTAAAGGATACAAGAACCTCCTGCTCAAAAACAAAACAAAAAAACAGGGCCCTGTCCCTACTGCTGCTTTTCAGCTCAGGCCCATTATCACCTCTCCCCTAAAGGATACAAGAACCTCCTGCTCAGTCTGAAGCTTCCAGCGCTGCCCACACAGCCACCAGACTGAACTCACTGAAAAGCAATCCTGATCATGTCAGACTGACTTTCAGCCCTTTAAGGTCTCCCCATGGCCTTCAAAGCAAAGTTTAAGCTGTTCAGAGAATTATGAGGCTTTTCAGGATCTGGTCTCCCCTCCAGCTTTCCCTAGAAAGCTCTAGACCAGTGGTTCTCAAACTCTAATGCCCATCAGAATCATACTGGGTACTTGTAAAAAAATGCATATTCCCAGTCCATTCCACACAGACATTCTGGTTCCTTAGGTAAGAGGTAGGCCCAGGAACATAAATATTTACCAAAAATGTGGGGTTCAAACATATGGGGAACATGAATATTTATAAAAATATGAGTTTCAAAATATTTGGTTCTGCATCAAAACCAAAAATATATGGTTCTCACACAGGTGTTCTGAAGATCACATTTTGAGAACACCTGAGAAAGACACTGTAAAAATGGAACTGGAAACAAACAGTTTTTGAGAAGCCATTGAATGTAGTGGTTAAGTCTAGGGGCTTGGGAGCAAAAATGAAGTTCCCACATGCCATTGGCAAAGTAACTTAATGTTTCTGTGTCTCATCTGTGAAATGGAGATAATAATAGTATCTATATTATAGGTTAAGTTTCAATGAGATAATCATTGTAAAATGATCAGCACAGCAGTTAGCACTGTAAACGCTGTACAACTGGTGGAAGCTGTAGGAAAAGAGCGAAAAGCAACATCGTCCAGGTTTTTAATCTACAGTGTCTCTGGGTTGGAAGGAATTTGAGGGATTCCTTCTTCAGCATCGTTGGCAGATGTTTGCATAAACATCTTTATCTGGGGGTTTGAGGTGACCACATGCTCAATAGGGATCAGCAAGGTAGCACGACTGCTCTAGGATGCAGTCCTTAGTCTGAAGGCTCCTGATGACGGAGCTTCTGGCCACCACCTCCTGAGGCAGCCTGCTCCATTGCTTGGCCATTCCAGGTGTTGACATTCTTCCTTAAATCTAGTAGAATTCTGCTTTTCGGTTACCACTGCCCATGAATCCTAACCTGACCTTTGATGCATCATCAAATAACACCATTCTGATTTCCACATACCAGTCCTTCAAATGTTTGAAGGTAATTTTCTTGCCTCTCCTTGATATTTTCTTCTTTAGGAAGACAATCAAGTGTTAGTGGATGAAACTCTGAGTTCAGAATTCGAGGCCTGGGCTCCTGTCTCTACCCAGCTGCGTAGCCTTGGGCAAGTCATTTGACAATACTGAGCCTCAGTTTCACTCTAGCCCCAATTCTATAATTCTATGATTAAACACCCCTTGGTCCGTTCCTCTGTTCCTCAGGCACGGGCATGGTTCCAGATCCCTCATTGCGGCAACGGTCTTTTGCATTTGCTTGACAAGAACAGAATATCAGACCCTCTTTGGGAAAATTCTCAATCCCTCCACTCTCACCAAGTGGCTTGAGTGGAAGCTGCCAAGTTTTTGGAAATCCCACTCCCCAGGCTATCAGCATGGGCCAGTCATAGTCCTCCAATCCCCTTGGCCTACAGTTAGGCACCTGACCCAAGTTCAATTAGTTAGATCTTACCCTGGGATTTTTAAATTTTGGACCAGAGAGAACAAGTATCAATTCCTCTCCGGAGTTAGAACTGGAAGGAGTAAGGAGTGGCAGCTCCTACGGGCTGTAATACTCCTTCTTGGAGATGACCCATCAGAGAATGATGCCAATTTGCGGACATTCACCTTTCTAAGCAGGCCCCCAAAAGAGAGAGCTCTGGCTTATGTGCCTCCCCATCCCTCCAACCTAACTTTCCACTCCTTCGCCTTCTGCCGATAGCTACTCCAGATGGGTAGCTACAGTCTGTGTGTAAAACAAGAAGGGCCATTATTTCTGCCAATATGGCTATCGTTCAGAAGGGCAGCTCAAGACTGCATCTTAGAGCAGTTGTGCCACCTTGCTAAGTCATATTGAGCATGTGGTCACCTCAAACCCCCAGCTCTTTTTCATGTAAACCATGGAAGCCAGGACTTTCCCTCTGCCATGTTATAATTCTATAGCTCAGTTTGTTTTGTTTGGGTGGGGGGGAGTGGGGGATGAAGTTTGAGACCTAATTACAAATAAACACCTAGCCTTGTTAAATGTTGTATGTTGGATTGGAGCCAGCGTTCCTGCCTGTCAAGACTGTTTTGACTCAAGATCCCATCATCAACGGCAAAGCTTCCCAACTGGTCTACCAAATGGGATGGGTTACAGATGTTCCAAGATACTCATTCCCTCAGTTCTCTGCTTGGTGGAACAAAGGTTGGGAGCTGAACCCATGTTAGTGGCTTCCAACTTTGGCAGCCTTGTCATTTCCTGAGTACTCCTATTTCAACTCTCCATAGTTATGGTGTCATAGGAAAGCTAAATTTTTCATAACATAAAAGCATTTACTAACAAGATGCGCATTTACAAAACTGGTCTCCACTTAAACATCTCTGCTTGCTTAATGTCACATATTTATTGCTTATTCTCTCCTAGATTTAGAATTTATCCACAATAAACTATAAATGCAATGTGATTCGGTTATATAGGGTAATTCTAGATTTTGCAAAAGAGTCATCATTTTATAAAGTTGATGAAAGTGACGTTGGAAAACTGTTTGAATCACAAGTAAAGTCACTGTCCATTGGAAAGGTAACCAACTGAACAGGATAAAGTCCACAGAGATGCTGCCCAATTATCAAAAGCAAATGATAGGACTACATAATGATCGAAAGGCGGCCTTGAAAACTGTAAAAGTCAAACTTGTTGTGAATCTTATTTCAATACAACTCTTTTTTTGAAAAGTCAAATGCGAACTAAGGCATGTTATTTTGTGCTGGCATAAAACTGTGTCAGAAAACTGTACTCAATTCCTCTTCCATAAAAGCCAACAAGAGTTGATTCAGTCTTTGTGTGGCTTAAGACTTAGTATAGAGCTGAAATTACAATAAAACTTGTGTTAATATGATCAAATAAATTTATTTTCTTAACTTTTCGAGTTACTTTTCAAAATAAAGTCCCAGTAAAAAAAATTTTTTGTAATATTTACTGTGAAATTTTGGTCCCTGCTTAAGTGTATCCACTTTAACCTGACCTTTTCCTAGGATCGGTTGTCTTTGGATTACGAGGGCCTCCTAAACCTGCATTGTTGCCTTTGTTCCAACTTTCATCCATTGCTCCTTGCCCTGTCCACCTCAGAAACACAGAAAAGTCCTGCTCCTCTGCTTTTCCATGTGAAAGGCCTTCAAAACTCTGTAGACAGTTTCCATGGTTCCAGTGAAACTTCCTTATAGCAGATTTATTTCCTTCAACCGTTTATCTGAGAGAATTTGAAATTACCCCATTCACTACAATCAGTCATTTGACAACTTATTGAGGGCCTACTATGTGTGAAGCATTGTTCTAGGCACTGGGAATACAGTAGTGAACAAAATCCCCACTTTCCTGAGGCTTACATTCTACTCAGGGGACAATAAACAAAATAATTGAATGGATGGATGAGTGGATAGATGGATGGATGGATGGATGGATATCTATATGTGCTTCCCATTGACACAGAGAACACCTCTCAGGTAAACTGACCTATAAGGGTAGAGGATGAGCCTCTTCTAGGACACCAATACTTCTGTTCATAAATCCTCATGTGGCATTTACTTTTTTTGGAGATGACAGTGCTCTGTTGACCATGCTTAGCTTGCCTTCAACTAAAACCACCAGATCTTACAAGTGCAACTCTTAAATATATATCCCTTCATCCTGCTTTTGTACAACTGCTCAATTATTTTCTTGAGCCCTGAGCAGAATTTTATATTGATTCTTATTAATTGTCAACTTATCTTTAGCCTGTCCTTCCAACCAACTCACATTTAGGTGAACTAGAATGTAAAACTTCCAAATTGTGGGAACATAGTAATATATATACCTCAATATCACTGCCATATAGAAACTTAAGGGAACAATCAAAATGTTCATTTTAAAATTAAGTAAAACTACATAAAATTTTAGACAGTCCTAATCACTACTCTGAGAAAATGACAGTCCTGCCTGAAAGCCATGGTTAACTTGGGCAATACGTTACCATTAGATAAACAGGTGCATAATACTTGCCATAACTACAAGCCATGCCTTTTCTTCTTTTTTCCAAGATGGATGCTCAGGAAACTCGTTCTTTCCTCAATGGATGATAATAAGGAACTATCAAAGGGGCCCTCAGGAAATCACAGGTCCCCTTTATTATTCATAGGGAGTTCCCTGACTTCTGCTTCATAATGCTGGACACTCCTGGCATTAAGTAATTAACAGGACAACTGGCTGTTTAGTGGCCGTCTACCTCCAGGACACATAAACTCTGCAAAAGCAGGACTTGAGTATGACTTTTTCATCAGGTCTTCCCAGGGCCTTGCAGAGTGCCACCCCCATGGCAGGCACTCCATAAGCTCAATAAATATTTGTTGAACATAAACATAAATGAACAGTCTCATCTCTGCCACTAACTGTGTAACTATGGGCAATCCCTATCCCTCTGAGTCCTACTTTGTTCATTTTAAACTAGAGAAACTGCGCCAGATGAGCCCAGAGTTTCCTTTTCTAATGTTAATATTCTATATTTCCATCTTGTTGACTCAGTGGCTCCCTGTATCTCTTTTCCCATTAGAGACTCTAAAGCTAGATTGTTTCCAGAGTATGGGCAAGTTTTAATCGAATGAACACCCTGGACCATGGGAGGGATTGTTATTAAAAATAACATTTAGGTTGCCCAATTACTGTATGATTATTTCAGCATTACATTTTTCCTGAAAAACTTCTAACATGAAAATGCTTTATAATCACAGTTGGAGACCTTCTCTAGCAAGAAACCAAGGCTTTGGGAGATGATATTCAGAAAGTGTTGGAAAATGAAAAGGCGGATATGTTTCAGAACAATAACAGGTTGACTCTGTAAGCAGATAGGTTAGAGGGTCCCTGGAAAGAGAAACAGAAATGACTTTCTTGATTTAAGAGAAGCCATTTTGGCCTAAGCCATTTTGTGATCTAAGCCTGGCCGCAATGCTTGCCCTTGAACAGGTCTCAGTAACTGATGATCTTTTTTTTTTTGGCCGGCTGCGTGGCTTACAGGATCTTAGTTCCCCAACCAGGGATTGAACACGAGGTGTGGCAGTGAAAGTGGGACCACTGGACCGCCAGGGAATTCCCAGTAATCTACATCTTAAGCGAACAAGCGAATGCAGAAACAGAGAGAAGGCAGTCACACAATAGTGCAGGGATAAAGCAGAGTCCTAGTTCCTCCTCAAGGGATATACATAATAATATATCTTTGAGTTCTACAGGAACTAAAGCCCCCACCCAGGTGGAGATGGAATGATGAAGTTGACCCTCCCGACTTCAATCAACTAAAGCTTGGACTCTGTCCACCTCTGCCCCAGTTCTATGCTTAATTCTCCTCTGCTCCAGCCCCTTCATGAATATGCATATACCCTTAGCTTAAAACTTCCCCAATTTTGCTGTTCAGGAAGACACTGCTTCGGGAAAGCGCCCGGAGTTCTCCTTACTTGCTGCAAGTAATAATCAGTCCTTCTCTCGATCTTTGGCTAGGTTGTGTCTTCTGGCTCAACACCCACCAAGGGGTGAACCCAGTTTTCTTTTCAGGTTACAACTCCACTTGGGATGCTAAATGCCATATCCTGCAACAGAAATGTTTTCCCACATTTTACACGCTCAAAAAAAAAAAAAAAAAAGAGTCAACAGCTAATGCTAATATTCTCCTATCTGCTAGTTTTGATGAATGTCTATCCCACTGCAAGCCTTAACAATAGCTACAGACACAAACATTAGCTGTATATGTAAAAGAAAACTTATTTTCGTCCAATTTAAAAGTAGAGCATTTTCATTTCATCATCAGTCTCCCCTCTATTTCCTGTGTTATCAGATGTTAGAGAGTGAGCCAACAATCGGTTGTGAAACTGGCGACTTGGCAGATAAAATACGCACATTCAACCAGTATTCTTTTAAATTAAAGGCTAGTATGGGTCTAACCTTGTAAGAGTGATAAGCAAGATACACATATGCAGAAGATACAAACCCAGGAAAAAAAACCTACCGAGGAATTCCCAAAACCACTAAGCCAGTTCTAGAGGTCTCCTCTGTTCATTTCAGATTTCTTCACTTTAATGCTCTCCTTCAAAAGGACACACCCAATTTAATTTCTGCTACTAACGATCCGCATGCACCCCATGCAGTTAACCATTCAAATTATTAACTAGCCTCTGTAATGGCATACCTGGTTCTTTTCTGGGATGCGTTGTCATATCTGGTACATTTTTAAGTATGAACAGAGCAAAACTAAATGCCATTTCCTGCAACAGAAATGTTTTCCCACATTTTACACGCTCAAAAAAAAAAAAAAAAAGAGTCAACAGCTAATGCTAATATTCTCCTATCTGCTAGTTTTGATGAATGTCTATCCCACTGCAAGCCTTAACAATAGCTACAGACTCAAACATTAGCTGTATATGTAAAAGAAAACTTATTTTCGTCCAATTTAAAAGTAGAGCATTTTCATTTCATCATCAGTCTCCCCTCTATTTCCTGTGTTATCAGATGTTAGAGAGTGAGCCAACAATCGGTTGTGAAACTGGCGACTTGGCAGATAAAATACGCACATTCAACCAGTATTCTTTTAAATTAAAGGCTAGTATGGGTCTAACCTTGTAAGAGTGATAAGCAAGATACACATATGCAGAAGATACAAACCCAGGAAAAAAAACCTACCGAGGAATTCCCAAAACCA
Source organism: Physeter macrocephalus (assembly GCF_002837175.3). NCBI lineage: Eukaryota > Metazoa > Chordata > Mammalia > Artiodactyla > Physeteridae > Physeter > Physeter macrocephalus. The sequence goes on from NC_041233.1 coordinate 54,001,298, forward strand.
CTAAGCCAGTTCTAGAGGTCTCCTCTGTTCATTTCAGATTTCTTCACTTTAATGCTCTCCTTCAAAAGGACACACCCAATTTAATTTCTGCTACTAACGATCCACATGCACCCCATGCAGTTAACCATTCAAATTATTAACTAGCCTCTGTAATGGCATACCTGGTTCTTTTCTGGGATGCGTTGTCATATCTGGTACATTTTTAAGTATGAACAGAGCAAAAAAGATGCACTCGATAGACCCTGTCTTGCTCTGATTCAGTCAGTTTCTGTTTAGACACATCCTGACTATGTGACCACAAGACAAACCTGCTCCATGGTAACAGATGATGATCCAAAAGGTACCAGCAGCACAGGCTCCCTAAGGATGCTCATGGGAAGGATATCTTTTTCTCCAACTAGGACATTCAAAATGGGCTCAAGAGTAAGGAAAATGGACAACAGTCCATGGTTGCACCCACCCATACAGTCATCCATCCATCCATCCACCATTCACTGGGCACAAAACACTTGTCAGTGGAAACTAGTATTTTCTTTAAAAACATAACCACAGTGAAACTAAAGTAGTCTCCAAATGCTTTTTCCCCTACAGAAAAGGCAAGTTGATCAATTATTGATTTTGTTCGTTTTTCTGTGTCGTGGAAAACCAACTTACCACTGTTTACATCTACATTTTACCCAACTGGCTAAATTAGGAAGTTTTCTGCCCAACAGTCTATATGACAAGGCTACCATGGTTTCAATAACTTCTCCAATGAGCAGATAAAGAGTCATTTACAGCATAAATCATCCTATTTCCTCAGCCATCTCAGACACACTCTCAGTCACGTGAATGGCGGTGGAAACTAAATTGAAAAGCTGTCAAAACATCCTGCAAAAATAGGGAAATTAACAGACCCGTTCTGTCATGCATATTTGCTCCCATTTCCCTTGCCCCCATTACCTTCCTAAGAGCCCACATTCATATATCTACATGTACACCATAATAAACTATATATATATATATATATATATATAAATATATATATATATAAAATGTTAAATACATGCATTCTTTCATTCCCACACAGATAATGGCATATTGTTATGTTCTCCTAAGACTGAACTTGGGCTAATGTCCATAAACAGAAAGCTGTTATTATGTCATTTCAGGTTCTGTTTAAAATTCAGTTGCAAAGGATAACTTTTTAGCTGAAATAATACACTATACCTTGATGGGATTTTGAAAAATATCAGATTGAGAACCAGCAATGAAACGTAAGATATTTAAAATCAAACATGGTTGGAACATGGAATTTCATGGCTGCAAATGTCTGAGATGTCAACTTGTGCTCCTCCCAGCATTTTAATGAAAATAAGAACAGGTCCAGGGTGGCCAGGTGACTTGCCCAAGGTGGCACAGCCCGTTAGTGTCAGAGTCTGTGAAATACACCCGCATTCTCTTACTTCTTGTAATAAAGACTACTTCTTGTAATAGACTGTAGTAACCTAAGAAGACATCAATCTAAATTCCACAAGAGTCAAATTCCATTTGATAAGAGTAAGAGTATGACTCAGTGATAAGTAGCTGTTGCCTCTTTTCAGGCATAGCCCATACGGAGTGAGTGATGGTACAGACATTACAGCAATAACACAAACCAACGTCACTTCCCCTTACCCAGAAAATCAATCTAATGAAGCTGAGAAAAAGGCCAAGGAGTTTGTACAAAGGAACTTAACCCAAAGCTCGAACTACTTGGATTAGCTGGTGTAAGCCCAACTCCTTCCTCTAGACCCATAAAATCCCCATGGACCCATCAGTTTTCTCTTCTAAAATCCCTAAGAACAAAAATTAACATCGTAGAAAAATTAAAACACTGGAGAAATGTCTAAAACAAAAAGTTCAAAATGTCCACCATCCACCCAAAGGCAACCACTATCAACAATTTCTTGTGTATCCTTCCAGGAAAAGAATTCATAAACCAGTATAAATATATATATTTATACACACACACATATAAACCAGCATAAATATAAATAAATATTTATAAATGCTGCTATATGCATACTTTTAAAATTTAGATAGATAGGTAGGTAGATAGATAGAAGCACCCTGGTTTGATTCTGCCTTCTCATAGGTTGCCAGGAGCTCAGTCTCACTAGTTCAGATGATAAACTGGTTATTCCAAGGACAGAAACCCTATTGTTAATCAAAGCTAATTTTGTCTTACCTGACACTGTATTTCTGGAGCCTGGGAACATAGCTAAACAGCTGACCAAATATAGAAGGAGACAAAGAAAGGGGAGGAATGAGGAATAAAAGCAAGAATGAGGAGATCAGAGAGGAAAGGAAAGAAAAAGATGAAGAGGTATTCCCTACAGACCAGCACCTGGCAGATACTCATTCAATACTTTCTGAATGACTGAGTGAATAAATGAATAAAAAACCAGGACAGGCATTTTTAAAAACACATATGACATTTAATGTATTAAACTTTTAACAGATATGGCCCCAATTCTCTGAGAAGTAAGCATCCTGCTTGATCTATACTGTCCAATGTTGTAGCCACTGGCCACGCGTGGCTATTGAACATTTAAAATGTGTGCTCTATGTGTAAAATACACACTAGATTTCAAAGACTTAGTATGAGGAAAAGGATATAAAATATTTCATTAATAATTTTACATTGATTATATGTTAAAATTTTAGATATATTGGGTTAAGTAAAGCAGATTATTAATTCACCTGTTTCTTTTTATTTTATTTTATTTTTTTTACTGCAGCTACTAGAAAACTTTAAATTTCACATGTGGCTCACAGTATACATTTTTTGGATAGTGCTGGTCTTGAACATAGATACTATTATAGCAGTGACTAGATCTGTCTTCCCTGCTCTATTCCAGCACCCAGCACAGGGCCTTGAGAATAGAAGGCTCACTGTGATATCTAGGTAAGGCAATAGCAGGTCTTGAACAACAAGGCAAGAGACCCTTCCCCCAATCCCAGCTCTAATGGAAAAGCAGCTGTGTGAACCTGCCAGGCCTTGTTTTCCTCATCTTTAAAATGGTGATGATAATAATAATGTCTGCCTTATAGGAAAATAGCATGGACCAAATGAGATAATGTTTACAAAAGGGCTTTGAAGGGGTAAAACAGATGTCAGGTTGCTCCTAAGTTCTAGTATCCTCCTCTAGCATAGTCCCAGAAGTGAGATGCAAAAACTACAGAAACAGCAGGGTAAGAAACTAACCGATAAAATTCCTGTATCTGATATTTCCATTCCAGCTTGTGTTAGAAAGTTTAAACAAAAACAGGTGCAAACTTGAGATTCTCACACTAGTGGAAACTTCAGCATTCATCACTCCCTTTTCACTGCATCTCACCAACCACAGTTGACAAGGAGACTTGCAGGTATTTTCCTTGAGGGGCCACAGAAAGTCTAACAACTGGGAGCAGAGGGCTGCCTCTGGGTGGCTGACGAGGTTCACAGCTTTGTGGGAGATTCATAATCCTAGGGGACTCTGAGGCCTCAGGGGAAAAGTTCTGTGGGCACAAAAATCTATCATGGGCATTAGTCCTCGTTAAGTGTTTCAGGTGCAGCTAGGAGAAAGTATCTTGTTCCACAAGGCGGTCAGGGTACCTGGCAAGGGATATCCAAAGGACCCTTGGACATGCTGTAGCTTTTAGTGACACTGGGACAGATTTTACCATCCCAGCTGGGTATCTTCTTCTCCAAATCAAAGATTATTTCAAAAGGAAGATTGTACGAAGAAAGCATTCTTCTGCCAGGGGCATTCAAGGAGGAGCCTTACACGTGGACTAACCCACAGCGAAGAGACAGCAGACCCAACAGCCCAAGGCCACGAGGCAGGAGGACAGCAGAACAAAAACAGTCAATTTCAAGAGGCCCAAGGTCAGATTCTCCCCTCAGTCTCTGCAAGACACCACAGAAGCCCAGAAGCCATCAATGACTTACCACCGGCGAGGCCGCCACACCAAGGAGAGCAAGGAAGGCACGGTGACTTCCCCTTTGCTGGGAAGGTCTGTCACTCTTCCCCTCTCTAAGAGCTGCTGCCTGTGACGTGGACGTGAGCTGTGACATGGCCAAGCCCTGAGCCCCTGGGAACGCTGCCCCGTGACCTGCCCTGTGACAGCCCACAAGGCCTGCGTTGCTGCCAGCTCCTCTAACCAGAAAACCAAGGGACAGGGTAGCAGGCCTGGAGGCAGAGCTTCCAGAACATGGTTGCAGAGCATAAACCACAATGGAGGCTTTTTGAAATTCATATTCCCCAAACCAACCGCTGAGATTCTGGTTCAGTACGTCTAGGGTGGGGCTGAGGCGCCTGCGTTTTAAACAAAGTGCAGGGGCAGTGCCAATGCCCGGTCTGACTTGGGAACCTGTGGTCTAGAGAACTCAGGGAAGCTTCATTGTCCTTAATCCTTTCTCTTTCACAGGCTTTCTTCATGCTTCTTGTCCCCACGTGGAAGAGGGGGGTGTGGGGAAGAGGCTTAGATGTAAGCAAGGCAAAGCAGAGAAGGAGTCTGAAGGCCCTACGTTCCAATGTGAGCTATTCCCAGTCCTCATGCAAGTCATTTAACCTTTCTGAACCTCAGTTTTCTCATCTGTGAAGTGGGGGTAAAACCATCTACCCACTCAGGGTTGTGAGGGGAATAAACACCCATGAAGTGCCCAGTGCATGACTCAGGGTAACTGTCAGAGCATTCACCTTAGTATTTATTAGCTCTTTCCATTAGGGGAAGGAGGGGTGCAGGGCAGTTTCCCATAAGAGTATCTTTGCAAGCGAAAATGTAAATGTAAATAACTGACTTGGGCATAAAGGGAAAGAAAAATAAGTAAATAAACTGCAACAACAGAAAAACCACAGTAAGGGGCCACGAATTCAGGTTACATGGGGAGGGTGGGGAGATGCACAGAGCAGGTGTGCATCACCATCTCTGGGAGCTCTACAGAGATTGGCTGGGAGGAAATCAACAGAGATTCACAAAGATTTAGGCACAAAGCTGTGTGAAGATGTACTGCAACATTATTTTTTTAAATTGGAAAGAGCCTACAGGTATTTTTTCATTTTCTTTTTTTCTTTAACATTATGATAAACATGTATTACAGTTGACCTTGGAACAACATGGGTTTAACTGCGCTGACGAGTTATACGCGGATATTTTTCAGTAAAAATGATCAACTACATGATCCGCGGTTGGCTGAATCTGCGAATGCAGAACCGCGGATACCGAGGGCCTGTGTGGGACTTGAGCATCCGTAGATTTTGGTGTCCTACTTGGGTCCTGGCACCAATCCCCTGCCAATACCGAGGGATGACTCGAAGATTTTTGCCTGCACAGGTGGGGGCAGGGGAGTCGGCGCCCCTAACCCACACGTGGTTTAAGGGTCAACAGTACTTTATTTCAGAAAAAAATGTTCCTTTTTAAATCTGGGTGAAGATTTTGGAATCTATTAGACTAGCTAAAAGCACCTGTATCCCAACTGTTTTCCTTTTAAACTCCAGTTTAACATTCAGATTAGAACATTAATATGAAGAAAGGAAGGCCTCTAAATTTTCCCCATGTAAACAAAAGGCAAAATACATTATAATTGTGGGTACCATCAACACTTCTGAAGCACAAAGGGCATGAGGAAGGATTGGGGGTGCGTTAAGAGAAAACACATATAAAGAAGCTGACAAGATCTCCAATGTAATCCCGAAAAATACTAGAAGAATTGGGTTCACCGCTTCCCTTCGCCCTCAACACAACAAACATACACACACGCATGCATGGACACACAAAATTATGAGAACTTTCGAAATAAAACTCGATGTTACCCACGAAGTCCTCTCCCGCACAGACTAACAGAATCTATTTTTATATTCCAGTGAGATTTGCAGCAAAGAATAGAGCACCAGTAAAAAGAGGAAATAATTTCTGTGCTGTACCTGGGTTTTTCTCACTTCCTTATTTTAAAATAATCACCTAACAAGTCCAAAAAATTCAGAACAATAGTACAGTCTTCTATGCACTGGGTATATATCCCTGCAGACATTTTGGAACTAAACTGAAACACTTAAAAGGTTCTGGGTAATTTGCCATCTAGTTAGAAAACTTATAATGATATATTACAGCGCCGGGGGGCTGGAAGAAACCTTCCAAATCATCTGGTCCAACCCCATCATTTTACAGATGAAGATCTTGGGAAATAAACTGGCTGCTCTAACACACTGAAGACTCTTAATTAAAACATCTGCTCAATTTTAAGGTGCCTGACAAATTTGGAGAGAGGGGATGGGAAATAAAATAAAACCTCCAAAACATTTTTTAGTGGCATAGTAATTATGATCAATGGTCCTATTAAATGAAGAAGCCGTGAGGATCGTGACGGAAGTATACCCCCACTCCAATGTCAGGACCACTTACATCTGGAAAACTGAGAGGTTTACAGCTGTCAGAGCTAACACACTGAATCTATGGGTTGGGGACCAGGAAGAAAACTCAGGAGCCCTACCCTGAAGTCTACTGGCCTAAGCATCAAACACTGGTCTAATTTTATACCTAAACACTGGTCCAGGATTCACCCTTCTGTGATGGTGCCTTCATTTCCAGAAAAAGTAGAGATTTGAGAAAATGGTCCAGGCATAACAGAGATACATGACAATTGACGTGACAAAGGAAGGGTGGCTTAGACCTTGGCTCAGTTTTCAGTGGACCCCTGACCAGCAGCATCAGCAGCACCTGGTTGCTTGTTAGAAATGCAGAATCTTGGGTCCTAACCAGACCTATGGAGGCAGAATCTGCATATTGACAAGAATCCCAGGTCCTCCTGCCCACGTTAAAGTTTGATAAGTATTGATACTTATTTAGATAACACAGCAGCAAGAGAAAGTGTAATTAACTGCCTGTAACCACATTCAATCCAAGTTTCTGGAATAACTACTTCCATCACCAGCTCTACTTTCTAAGGCTTTTGATCTTTAAGCCTTATTTTAAATTTTAAATGGTCTCAATGAATATCTTATTAAATAGTAACATTTGTTGACAAAAATTCAATTAATTATCAAGTTAAGAAGACAAAAAGGGAATTTTATCTGAGCCATACTCAGGATTATATCCCAGGAAGCAGATTCTCAGAAAACTCTGAGAACTGTTCTGCCTGTTAGAAGTTGAAGGCACGGTCATATACATTTCTGAAACAAAGGATCCTACATCAAAATGACATACTGATATTTTACATAAAGTTCACCAAGGATAAATGGTCCAGGTAGACATCTACAAAGCAAGCAGCAAGTCACCGTGACCCCCTACAGGGCTGGGCTGGGAAAGAACACTACTCTTTTAAGAAGTTACACTGCTAGTGTCAGAAGAAAGACAAAAAATTGATCTCTATGGTTGAGCAAGCACTCCCATCTTTGAGGAGCTCCGGTTAATGTGTAATGCGGATGCACACTGCACATTAGGGAAGGAGGCATAAGGCCCAAACAAACACAAAGAGAGAATTTTATGTTTAAGTTTTTCTTACCCTGCCTTAAAATATAAATTTTATTTCATCATGTTTTCTCACAAACTATCTTAAAATTAAGAAAATAAAATATAAATATTCTGGGCACTTTACTATTTTCAAGGGTTACATAGATTATGAATTGAAGTCTTTTTTCCTGCTATTGTCTGCTGGGGTCATAGTAGAAACATGACCAATATTTCTTCAGTTGGGAGTTAGAAACCCCAGGGAGATCTGGTGAAGGAGGAAGACTGAATTCAGAATAGAAATGTTTTCCTAGCAAAAAAAAAGAGAAGCTTCAGGTAAGGGAATTTTATGATCAAAAGGTTGTGAAGGTCACATGGTCCAACCATGGTTCCAAAGCTGAATTCCTTTTACACCACACATGCAATCTCTGCTTGCACACTCCCAGTGATGTGGAACTCATCACCTCCAAAGGCTACTCATCCCATCTTTGCATGCTCTAATTGTTAGAAAGATGCCTGAAATTTGTCTCCCTGTAGCTTTTGATAGCCCCACAATCAGTAACCCCACAATTACTGTCCCTACCATTAGCTCATTCCCATTATCAATTTTCCATTACATTTCCCAGTGGAATTTTTTTTAACAGAGAAAGTCAAAGAAACAAGTTTCATGTATTTATTTCTCATAGGACTGGAGCAGCTTGTATAGTGGGGTGTATGAAAATTTTATTTTTTGCTTTTATTTTGAAGTGTCTTAGGAAAACCTCATGTGTACAAGAGGGATATTAAAATGAATAACTGCAGGTTGTAGAGACTGTAACCAAGGACATAATCATACCAGAAGCCTAGTGTAGGGATAATACTGTCCTTAAACACTGTTTTAGCACTAAACTTCCTGGGAGTCAAAGCAGGTATGAAAAAGGGCAAGAAGGTGGTGCTTCAAAAATGTTTGAGACTCTCTGGCCTAGGGGACTCTAGGTTATCAGCCGTGGAAAGTGTCTTAGATCAAGTCTAATCCCACCTCTTACAGAGAAGGAAACTGAAATTCAAAGAGGCTACATAAATTGCCTAATATTGGGCACATAGTAAGCAGCAGAGCCAAGCAATAGAGTGTCACTACTCATTTTTGCTACAACGCCAGACTTTGAGTCTTGGGTTTGTTAAGAAAGCTTGTTCAGCACAAAAATCAGAGATATAGCACCACATTACTGGGCCAACAGGACATTCCCAAAGCAAACCCAAGCCATCCTGGCACACACACAGACCTCTAAAACCCAAATTCGCAAGTCTAATACCAGATAAGAAAATGATATTGGAGGCATAAGCCATCCTTCCTCCTACGCTTTTTCCTGTAATTCCACTTGTCCCTACATATCCATTGATTCTGAACTACAGAGATTTTCCACTAAGCAGCTTATTTTAATCTGCCATGAAAATAATCTCTTTCTGATGAGAGGTTATTTGCTCTCAAAACAGAAACACCACTGTGAAACACTTCATTCCTTCTGAAACACTTGAAGCTAAAGGCTCATAGCACACTGAGCCAGAGTTATTAGTGAAGAGTAAAATATTATAAGCGATCAACTTACCTAGCACCTGAACATTGGACTCATCCAAACGATATTCAAAGAATTCCTTTTACCATCTATTTTTAAAAATAATACCACTGTAGTATTTTAAAGAACAATCTGGTAGCACACACGGCATGAGATGCCAGTACAGTGACAATACAACCATGGTACTCTGAATGATTGGCAGGTGGGTCACAGCAGCCTGCCCACCAGATCATAAGCTCATCTTCAGCAGTGACAGAAGCCCATCCTCAGAAACAACTAGTTGCATCTCGCTTCTCTGTAAGTTTCAGCAGACCCCCTCAAAGCAATGAAGGGCAATCATGCAAATATGAATTATGTGCTTTTTCTATCCTCGTGTCCTTCCAAAGTAAAGATAAGCAAACCCTGGAAAAATTACTAATCCAGGTCCCAGGTGTTTCAGGTGAGACATCTTCTATGCTCACACTAGTCATTTATATTACAAAATGACCTGGGATGCTACTATGTCAGGTGACCTGATCATATTTATTGGTTTAGAGCAGGCCATTCCTGGGATAAAAGCATCTAGGGAGCTAAGAATTTGTAAATTCTTGATTCAGTCCATTAAATGAGACAGGGGCAGATGAGCCAAATTAATACCCAAGTCAAACCAGGGATAACTGAGCATAGTTACATCGTCCCATAATTTTCCAGGCTTCTTTGCTGGTATCAGGTATATAAGAGCTCAAAGGCAAGAGAACAGAAGATAAACACATAGCCTGCTCATAGCCCACAGTGAGGCAAAATTAGAAAACAAGAAGAGGAAGAAAAGCCGTGACATGCATCCATCCCAGAGCACATCTTCCGTTACTGCTAATCAGAGCATATGTCACACTTCCTGGGGCCACTGAAGTCATTAGCCCCGCCAGAGAGGATCGGAATTTTCCCACTTTAAAAGGAGAAACAGGGCAAAAGACAGAAACTAGCCTGGCAGGAAATAGAGAAGGGAGGTATTTCTCTATAAACATGTTATCCAAAAGCAACACCTTTTCAACCAAAATCTTCAGGTGACCTGATGATAAAATGGAACTGGCTTGCAAGCAGGAAGGGTGGCAGTTGTATTCCTCACACCCCACCAAACTAAGTCTCAGCCTCCCACCCGCACCGACCTCTAGGCTGGAACCTGTGTCCAATGTCTCCCAAGGTGTAGAAAATTCTAGAAAGAGGGCTTGCTTATCCTAGCACAAAACCCATGGGAAAGTGTCATCTTTCTTTCCTGCGGTCAAGGAGACCTACTCTATCCTTATCCCATCCCAGAAATAGGCTGCTCTAAACCAGTAAGTATGACTGGGCCTCTTAGCATAGTGAGGTCCAGGTTCAGCTTGTAATAGCAATGACTAGTGTTAACGCGACAGTGTCTCACCTGAAAAGTCTAGGACTTAGATGGGTCTTTCTTTCCAGGGCTTGCATATCTGTACTTCAGGAGAGACCCTTACCTTCAGAAATGGCCTTCCTCACAGCTGCCACGTAAGTCTCGGGCTCATCATCACAGGTGAGCTCCTGCCAGTGTGCCCAGTCTGGAAAGAAGTCCAGAAACTCCTCGCTGTCCTGCACCCCGCAGAGCAGGCGCACCACGCGGTGTGGAGGATGGAAGGCTCTCTGCAGCAGGGGCAGCAGGGCCGGCTGGCAGAAGCACTGCACCAGCTCCGCAGACAGCAGCACCACGATGCAGCGTGTGCGGAGAAAGAAGCTCAGGTCCTCGGCTGAGAAGGAGGTCTTGGGGCCCAGTCTATAAGTCAGCATCTTCTGGCTATGCACCTGCCGACAGGACAGGAAAAGGTCCTGGAGGTACTGGCACCATTCCTCGGCATCCGAGCTGTAAATGATGAGGATGTCGCATCCTACAAGCATCCCTGAGCAAGAAAGAGGCACAGAAGCATGTTAACACGCCTGCTCCTACTAGGGCTTCCCATGACCTGCAAGATATACCATCCACACGAGGAGCCTGGCACCCACAATCTTTCACCGTCTGCCTCCAGCCTACCTGTCTAACTTCCTTCTCACTTGCAGTCTGTGTTCCAACCATTCCAGACTCCCTGCTTTTGCCCAAACATACCATGCCATTTCAGATCTGTGCATAAGCTATTGCTTCTGCTGGCATGCTCTTCTCCCCACAGCTGATGCAGTATAGGATGATGATGATGATGAAGATGATGATAGCAACTGCAAGCACTTATATAGAGCTTACTATGTTCCAGACACTCGTCCAACCTTATTGCCTCCCAAACTCATTTTATCATCACAGCAACTTTCTAAGGTAGGTACAACTATTAGCCTGATTTTGAAGATGAGAAAATTGAGGTATGGCAGGTTAAGTAATTTGCCCAAGAGCCACAGTGGCAGAGTCAGAATTTGAACTCAGGCAGTTTGATCCCAGAACCTAGCTCTTTCCCAAATACAGTGGTTACAAGCGCAGGTCTGGAATCAGGCAGCCAGACTTAGCATCTTGGCTCTCTGAAGTATTAGCTGTGCAACCTTGGGCAAGTTGCTTAAGTTTTCCAAACCTCATTTATTCATCTGTAAATGGAAATATAAAGGCAATATTTATCAGTGTTTTGTGAAAATTAAATTAGATATTTCATGTAAAGTGCTAAGCATAGTGCTTGACGTATAGTAAACCCTCAATGATTGGTAGCTGGTGTCATTATCCTCACATTAATATAAACAACGCATTAATGTAAAAGTAACCATGGTTGAATTAACATGTTGACCTACACAATACCATTTGTAAGGTGTTTCTCGCCATATATGGTCTGTCACATAGGCTTTCTTCTTCCTCTAATGAAGCACAAATGCCAGAAACAGAGTCCAAAGCCTCAGAGAAGTGTTGAATTAAAAAGGTCTTTTGGGGATCACTTGGCCCAAACTCCTCATTTACAGATAAAAGAAATACTTCATCTGGGAAGATAAAGGAATTTGCTTAAATTCACACTCAGCAAATTAGTTCAGAGCCAGGACTGAAACTCAGGTTGTCCCCTGGTTCCTTATCCAGTCCTCTTGCCAATCTACCTGCTGCCTCCCATCAGGAATTCTGTCAAGAATCTTATGAGCAATAACTCTTATCTTCCCATTATCAAAGTTCAAAGATGCTTGGCTCTTATAACGGTTACCACTGTTGTGGGTCCTCATCTTCCACTAATTCAATGAATTATTCTAAGGGATTTGGAAGGGGTGAGTGCAGAGAAGTAGCCATACATCTACAATGCGATAGGGATCCTTCCTCCCACTTAGAGAAGGAAGCTTGGAATTTTGTCAAACAGGAGTCATCTAAGCTGTGGATTATCACAATTACATGCCATCCCTGGGCCACATTTAGCTGAATGGTTCCTGGCCAAAAGGTCAGAGGCAGGAGTGGGGCAAGACCTGAGCTTCTCAGTTCTGAAAACATCATGAAAGGAACCCCCTTTCCTGCCCCCATCCATCACCATATTCAAAGTTAAAACAATGACATATAAAATGTAAACTCAACACAGTTCTGATATCCCCCAGGATGACAGTACCAAATCTTTTAACACAGTAAATACAACAAAAATGTGGAGTTTCTCTCTTTTTGGAGCCCCTAATTCAGTACTAATACAAAATGCAATAGGCTTCTGTTAACAGCACATTGCAATACCTGCTGCTCATTAAAGACCTCTAGTCATCAAGGAAAGTTTAAAGGTTAATAACAGGGGAAACCGGGTGTGCAATATAAGAGAATTCTCTGTATTACCTTCCCAATTTTTCTTTAAATCTAAAACTTCTAAAATAAAAGTTTAAAAATACAATTTAAATAAAACACGCTTAAGGGTTTAACCTCTTCTAAATGGAAAACCTATTGAAAATGTCTCATTCCTGAGGTTCCAGTGTTAAATTCAACCCCTCTTTGAGCAAAAGTACAGGTATACCTCAGAGATATTGCAGGTTTGGGTCCAGACCACCCCAGCAAAGTGAATATCACAAAAAAGCAAGTCGCCCAAATTTTCGGGTTTCCCGGTGCATATCAAAGTTATGTTTACACTATACTGTAGTCTATTAACTGTGTGAGAGCATTATGTCTTAAAAAACAATTTTACATACCTTAATTAAAAAACGCTTTATTGCTAAAAAATGCTAACCACCATCTGAGCCTTCAGCAAGTCGTAACCCTTCTGCAATAGTCAAAAGTCACTGATCACAAATCACCATAACAAATAGAATAATAATGAAAAAGTCTGAAATATTGCAAGAATTACCAAAATGTGACACAGAGACAGGAAGTGAGGAAATGCTGTTGGAAAAATGGCACCAATAGACTTGCTCGATGCAGGGTTGCCACAAACCTTCAATGTGTAAAAAATGTGGTATCTGAGAAGCGCAATAAAGCCAAGTGCAATAAAACGAGGTATGCCAGTACTTGAGAAGGAAGTGGTTAGTACCTCAGACTAGTTAATATCGCAACCTACTTGGTCACCAACTCATGGTGTGACTTCAGACCAATATACTATATCTAAACAAATTTTTCCTCCATGTAAATGAGGACAACAAAATCTATCACCTCCCTGAACTTTGCTCTGCTGCTGAAACTGAAAGCTGGGGAAGTTGGAGAAAAGTCCAAAGTGTAAGTTAAAGTCCCTCCACAACCTTCTGGGTAACAACACAGGACTAAATGCTTTGTCAGGGACTCTCTCTCATATGTGGGGCACCCCTTTCTTCAAGGAGAATTCCCTTCCTTTAACCATAAGTCACTTCTTCACATGTACCAAATCATTCCTCTCACTGTTGTTTGTTTATTTAGAGAAATGAAGTACATGAATCAACAAGGAGTCCATAAATCCTAGACAGACATAAGGAAGGCTCTTTGCCCTTGTGGAGCTTAAAGACCAGGTTTGGCTATAGAAGGAGAAAGGAATGGATAACAGTAGAAGCAGGAGCTGGCTGGTGGCAACGGGGAGTGATGGTGGTGGTAAAAAACACAGTGACCAAAAGAGAAGTTCCTTTAAAAGATTCAAAATCCACCTGAGAAGAGAACCGAGAAGAAGAGCTTCGGAGCTTCTCAATCTACCCAGCCCAGACCACTTTTTGGTCTGGCATTCCGTTCATCCACCCTGGAGCCCGTGTTTGAATCTGGGCACCGTACTGAAGAGGGGTGTGAGATAGGGAAGGTGACTTGGATAGGGAGAGATCTGGAAACAATTAATGTGAGGAGCTTCCAGACTCCGAGGGTTTCAAGTTTAGAGACTTGGCAGGAGTATTGAGGAACCTCAAGGATCACATGGAAGTTAAGATGACAAAAAATTAAAGGTCCCTTCAGGCCCTTTCATCCTAATAAATCCAGGAATGGTAGAAGGATCTGGAGATAAGAGAAGCCTTGGAGAAAGCGGGCAGAAAACGGTATGAGAGCTTTCTTCAAATACCTGGAGGCTGACACATGGAGGAAAGGATTCTGGTTTTCACTCAGCCAGGCTTGGCCACTTGGGAAAATCACTTATGGCTTCTCTCTCTTCTCTCTCAAATACAAGAGATGTCATGTAAATACAAGATGTAAATACAAGAGATGTCATCAGGAGCCTAGAGACTATTCCAGGATAGGCTGATTCCATTTCATTTTACCTTGCTTCCCAAGTTCTTTCAAAGACAGGGAGCCAAGATTCTCCTTGATTTCCACAAGCAAATATGCCTTTCAAAAAACAAAAGACTAACACTTACCCTTCAGTGGAAGGGAACTGAAGAAGACCACACGATTGAGCCATAAGAAGGAATGAAGTACTGACACATGCTACAACTTGGATGAACCCTGAAAACGTTATGCTACAAAAGAAGTTAGTCACATACTATATGATCCCACTTATATGAAAGTCCAGAGTAGGGAAATCTACAGAGACAGAAAGTAGAACTCAGGGCTAGGGAGAAGGAGGGAACAAGGGGGTGATGGCTAAAGTGTACGGAGTTTCTTTTTGAGGTGATGAAAATGTTCTAAAATTGACTGTGATGGGCTTCCCTGGTGGCGCAGTGGTTGAGAGTCCGCCTGCCGATGCAGGGGACACGGGTTCGTGCACCGGTCCGGGAAGATCCCACATGCCGCGGAGCGGCTAGGCCCGTGAGCCATGGCCGCTGAGCCCGCGCGTCCGGAGCCTGTGCTCCACAAAGGG
>NC_041233.1:54016542-54025597 GCF_002837175.3 Physeter macrocephalus
CCCACGTACTGCAAAAAAAAAAAAAAAAAAAAAAAAAAAAAAAATTGACTGTGATGATGGTTGCACATATCTGTGAGGATACTGAAAACCATTGAATTGTATACTTTAATGGATGAATTGTATGGTATGCGAAATACATCTCAATAAAACTATTTAAAAGAAGATGAAGGAGGGGAAGGAGGGAGAGGGGGAGGGGGAGGAGGAAGGGAAAAAAGAGGCAAAGGAAGAGGAGAAGAAGAGGAAAACCACAAAGAAGAGTGGCCTGGACGACTCCAGAGCCTACAGCATTTTGGCAAGAGACGCTCTCACCACTGTCACCACTGTGACCTGCCACTGTGGGTCCTGGTACTTCCAGACCTCAGGGAGTCCCGGGGACTCCAGAGGCCCAACTCCCACTTGCAGCCCCTGGAGTGGTGACTCACCGCAGAGGACGTTTATGGCAAGAAGGTCTGACAGCTCTAACCCGTTACAGACAACTGCAAAGCCACTACAGAGCCCATAAAGAGCCCCAGGTTTGGCCACCGGGCGTGAGTCCCCTTCTGAATAGGAGTACACCCTTCTAGCCCCTTTGGTCATGCCCACTGGGGGGGCGATGCACATAGGACACTGGACCAGGGTGGTTTTCTCTGCCTCCTCTGCCCAAAGTATGCTGTTTCCTGGACTTAACAGCCCAGGGCCTGTTCCTAGCAATGGAGGAGGTGGGAGCTTCACTGACCTTATCTCCTACTTCTTCCCAATCACCCACCTACTGTGGCCACTATGGCCTGCTCCCTGTTCCATAAATACATCATGGGCACCCATTTATTGTTCGCCTGACTAGAGCACTCTTCCCCGACATGACTCCTCCCCCGCCCTCCTTCAGGTCTTTGCTCAATGCCCCTTTCTCTGTGAGGCCTAATCTGGCTGCCTCCTTTAAAAGTATAACCCCAACCCACTTTACCCTTCTACTGTTTTTCCACTGCACTTATCATATCATGTACTTTCCTTATTAACTGTATTGCCTGCCTTCCCCCACTGCTCCATAAGCTCCATGGGGTCATGGCTTATGTCTGTTTTACTTACTAAATATACACCTGACGTCTAGAACTGTGACTGTATTTGGTTTGTTTTTGTTTTTCAATTTATTTATTTTTGCCTCCGTCGGGTCTTCATTGCCGTGCTCGGGCTTTCTCCAGTTGCGGTGAGCGGGGGCTACTCTTCGTTGTGGTGCGCAGGCTTCTCATTGCGGTGGCCTCTCTTGTTGCGGAGCACGGGCTCTAGGCGAGTGGGCTTCAGTAGCTGTGGCACGCGGGCTTCACTAGTTGTGGCTCGCGGGCTCTAGAGCACAGGCTCAGTAGTTGTGGCGCTCGGGCTTAGTTGCTCCATGGCATGTGGGATCTTCCCGGACCAGGGCTCAAACCCGTGTCCCCTGCACTGGCAGGCGGATTCTTAACCACTGCGCCACCAGGGAAGCCCTGTATTTGTTGAATGAATTGATTCCCTCTAGATAAATCCGCATTGGCTTCCGAATGGAATGTGTGGACTATGAACCTACTATTACCTTATTCACAGTACAGGTTCTTCTAACCTCCAGAGCCCAGCTAGAGAGCCAGGAGGCTAAGGTTAGCTACCTTCCCACTTCCCGTAAATAATGAGCCTGCGTCACCAAACCTAACTGTCTCCATTGGCCTTTTCTTCCAAAGCACCATTAGAAGGCTCAGGGGATCTGGGGAGAGCTGGCTCTTCATTCTAGCATCTGCCCACAATTTCTCCAAGAACAGCACCTTCTCCCAGCCAACTATATTTTATTTTTCAAGAAGCTTTTACATCCTGTTTCCACATGTTATCTCTACTATAACATCATAAGATGGGATGGGGAAATACAAGTAAACCCATTTGCAAACATGGTAACTCTAATCTTCTCATCTAGTAATTCCCTGTTTACTTATTGCTCGCCTTCACAGACTATAAACTCCTTGAGAGCACAGATTAGGGTGTCCTGGTCACCACTGAGGATATATTTAGGTGCACATTGTCCATTAAATTGTATAGTTAGTGCTCATTAATTGTCTCTATTCTCATCATCATTTCCATGTTTGTCCTGTATCTCAGTGAGTGAGTGACTTGCCAAGTGTACATGCCTATGAACCAGAAGGGAACCCAGGGCTAATGGGAAGAGACTCTTGGCACCTTTCGATGGGTCGATTACCCAGTCACCTCCACCTCTCCCCAGTCCCCAAAGTTCTGCAAAGGACATAAGAAAAGTAAAGCTAAAGGAATGGTGTTCCTATAGTCCTATGGAAATTCTAGACAAAAACAAAGCCCAGGAGGGTAGAGGAAGCGGGCTTAGGAAGGTGGCCCAAGGGCCCATCTCCAACCTCGGACAGTCTGAGCTCCCCCTATTGGCCCGATGGGGCCCGAAGAGAAGCATTTCACCGGCCGAGAGACAAGTCGGCTCTCCACCTACTTTAAACTTGACTCTCGGTTCACAGAGTTAGTACAACAGGGAGATCGACCCTCAGAAGCTCGGGCCAGTCCTGGAGGGAGAAAAGGAGACTTAGAAGACGGGGGACAGGGGAAGGTCGGGCAGGGGTTGAAGAAAATCGCGCAACAGGCTGGGAAGGGAAACGTGAGAAAGTTGGGGTGGGAAGTTTGCCACAAGGAACAGAGAAAAGAACAGAAAGAACACAGACGCTACACCGAGGAAGCAGCCGGATTCGAGAGGGTACAGCGCACGGCAAGAGGCGGCGGGCGAGAGGGCGCGCGGAGGGGAGGCGGAGGAGAGGCGCAGGAGAGGCCGGCCTACGCACCTGAGGCTGCCATGCCGCCGGCCGCAGTCCTCCGTGCCCTGCTCGCTGCGCGCGGGGCCCGGGGCCGGAGCGAGCCCGGCGGCGTCCCTGGCGCGGAACGGGAGGGGCGCCCGGCTCCGCGCAGCACCAGCCGCCGCTCTGGCGCTTCCTCCCGCCGGGCAGCGAGGACTCGCCGCGAGGGCGTGTCCACAGGGCCCGCCCCGCCGCCGGCAGGGCTCGGCCCGCGGCACCTGCACCCCAGGCCGTTGGGGAGGGGAAGTGAGAACACCGCCCCCCGCCCCGCCACCGGCCGGCCGTCGGCCAGCTCCCCGCGCGGCCCCCGCTCCGCCCATCGCTCACTCAGGGTAGGTAGGAGGCAGGGGGCTTCGTGCGTCCCACACCCCGTGAAAACAGCCGGATGGGCCACCAAAGGGCAGCCTGAGGTAGAGGGAGCTTTGAGAGAGAAAGGAGGGAGAAGGGTTAGCTGCCCGGCCTCTGTGACCTGGGGCGGAGGCTGAGCACAGCTGGCCAAGCCATCTCCCCATCCCCTGGGGCTTTCTCCCTAAGCCGCTGCCCCGGCAGGAAAGGGAGGGGGCAGGAAGGGGAAGAGGCACCTTCCCTGGCACCTGGCCCTGGGTGCTTGGCGTTGCCCTTGATTACCCTCCAGTGACCTGCCTGAATTCCCTGGACCTGGTCTCCTGATGGCACATGAACGTTAATGATAATCTCTTATGATAAATGCATGGTATAGTTATCATTGCTTTTTATGCCTTTGAGGTAGCACCTATCGCTGTCTTCGAGTTAGCGCTGAAGAAACAAACCAAATCCCTTGCTCAGACTCCCAGAGAGAGTAAATGCTCCCCGAGGTTCCATACCAGGCCTGTCTGAGTCCAGAGCTAGAGGTCTCCCTTAACCCTCGCACTCACCTGCCGGCTTCTTGTCTTCTCCCCTTTGCTGCTCCTCTAATGGATCTGAATAGCTCTGTGACCTTGGAATCCTCCACAATGCAGGTCCAGGGGATGGGTCCAGAGAGCAGAGATGACGGAAAGATAGGGTTCCAGCGCAGGTGGAAAGGAATGAAATGTATTTTAAAATGGAAATATCAGGGTTCAGGCCGACAACTAGTTTTCTACTGTTGCCATAACAAAAATTACTACAAAACTTAGTGGCCTAAGATAACACAAATTTCTCTCACTGTTCTGTATTTCAGAAGTCCAACATGAGTCACCCTGGGCTAAAATCAAGGTGTCGTCCTGGTTTGGTTCCTTTCTGGAGGCTCTACAAGAGAATCCATTTCCTTGCCTTTTTCAGCTTCTAGAGAAAATTACACAATTTCTTGATTCATGCCCCACCCCCCTCTTCAAAGCCAGCAACATAACATCCTTCTGACCCTGCTTCCCTCATCAGATTTCTCTCTGTCTCCTCTGCCTTCCACTTTTAAAGGCTCTAGCGATTACATTGGTCCCACACAGATGATCCAGGAAAGCCTCCTTAAGTTCAGCTGACTAGCAATCTTAATATCACCTACAACCTTAGTTCTTCTTTGCTGTGTAACAACGTATTCACAGGATCTAGGGGGTTAGGATGTGGACATCTTTGGAGGGGGCATTACTCTACCTACCACAGACCTGGAATTCTGAAAGAGAAGATGAGTTTGCTACCTGCTCTACCTTATACCTGTTGTCCATATTCAGGATTTCTCTGGCCTCCACACCAGGTTAGCCATACCCGCTACCCACCCCCAGCCCCCTATCAATGCACTGTCACAGCCCTATACTGTTCTTTAATAGAACATATATTGATAGTTTTCTGCAATTACAAGTAGCTTCGCAGACAAAACCTAGAAGCCCAGCCCTCTTGCAAGCTTCCTTCCCTACCTACCAAAAGGGCCACTCCTCATAAAGTTTCTGCCACTTGTCTCCTTGGGCCATTTTGAGCGATGGCAGTGCCCATTTCCAGGCTGGACCTCAGGTTCAGAGAAACGAAATGTTGGGCATCTGCTATGTGGCCAACTCTGCTCAGAGTGCTGTCACTTTTTCAGCTTTCATGAATCTTTACCTGAAAACTGTGAGGTAGGCATATTATTATGATCCCATTTTACAGGGGAAGAAACTAAGTCTCCAAAAAGGTATTTTGCGTGATCCATGGTCACTTATTTTATCAAAGCTAGATTTTGAATTCAAATCCATGTGCTACACAAGAGCTGACCCTCTTGTGCGTTGTGATTCAGAAGCCACACCAGCTATTCCATGGCAATTCCATGATCTCCAAATCAAAAGTGACCTTAGTAACAGGAAAAAGGAGTGTTGTAGAGATTGCTGGTTGTACACCCAATATCTATTGTCCTTAGTAACAAAATCACAGTTTTATCTGGAGGCAGCAATGTGCCCCACTAAAAGATTCCACTCCCGAGCCTCTGTTGTGACAAGATGCTGACAAGATGAGGAGGAGGAGGCTGACAAGATGTAACTGGAAGTCATTAGCTGGGGCATCCAAAAAAAAGTTCTCTACGGTGTGCTTAATTCTGCTGCCAGATATCCCTTTTGCCTTTCTCTCTCTCTTTTAGTGACTTCTTGGAATGTGAATGGATGGCTGGAGATCCAACAGCCTTCTTAGATTTTGAGGTGACCTCATGAATGGAAGCCCCACACTAAGGACGGTAGAGAACAAAGATGGGCAGAATCTAGTTCCCTACTGACCATGGAGCTTCCATATGAAATCCAGCGTTCCCAAATTCGAATTCTTTTACATGAAAGAGAAATAAACACATCTCTGTCTTGCTAGAGCCATGATTATTTGTGTATTCTGCTATATGTAACCAAACCTAATTCTTTACTGATATGGAAATGGAAGCTAACATTTATTGAGCATCAGCTATAATTCATGAACTCTCTTATGCTATCTCAGTTTAATCCTCACAATAATTCTGAATCATAGGTGTTATCTCCACTTCAGAGATAAAGAAACTAAGATTCAAAGATGTTAGTTTTTTCAGGGTCATTCAATAGTTAGTATAACTATGATTCAAACCCAACTCAGTCTAAACCCAATGTCCATGGTCTTTCCATGGCACAATGACATAATGGATGACTTCGGAGAGTAAATTAAAACTACTTCCTGAGGATACTTGGGTGCTCTCAAGTGAGGGGTCCCCCTTGAGTCCTCGGCACTTCAAGTCTCACACAGATGGTGCCTTCACTTGTGCATGAAAGCATATCTTGCACGTTTTCTACTTCTTCCTTCTGAGGTGCTGAAGCAGAAAGTTTAGGCAGCTGTGATAAAAAGTTTAGGACTTGGCCTCATACACTCTTAGAATGTTAAAGCTGGAAAAGACCCTAAAAGGTCATTATTGGACCCATGTGGAAACTAAGGCCAAGAGAGGTAAAGTGACCTTTCTAATATCATACATTGAGTTGGAGGCAGAACCAGGATTAGAATTCTAGTCTTGATTCCTAGTCCGGTGGTTTTTAGCTGTATCTGACCACTTATTTTTTCCCCCTATTAGTAAAAGAAAGCAACTGTAGAAAATTCTTTCCTTAATCTGATGTTTCAACTTTGTAGTTATTTCCCATAAATCTACCATAAGCTCCTAGACAGTTAAATCAACCTTGAATGCCTCGGATAAGCCCCACTTCGTCATGATGTATCATCCTTTTTATATGTTGCCAATTTACTAATATTTTGTTAAGGATTTTTGCATCTGTGTTCATGGGGGATACTGGTCTCTAATTTTCTTTTTTGTAATGTCTTTATTAGTTTTTAGTATCAGGGTTAATCTGGCCTCATAAAACAAGTTTGGAAGTATTCCCTTCCCCTCTATTTTCTAATAGAGAACAACTGGTATTATTTCTTTCTTAAATGTTTAATAGAATTAACCACTAAAACTATCCAAGCCTAAATTTTCTTTTGTCAGCTTTAGCTAGCCAGTTCAATTTCCTCAAAAGACATAGGGCTATTCATGTTTCACATTTCATCTTGTCCAGTATTGGTAAATTGTATTTTTCAAGGAATTTGTCCATTTAATTTAAGTTTTAAAAATTTGTGGATATGAAGTCACTCGTATTTCCTTATTATCCTTTTAATGTCTGTAGGATTCGTAATGATAGCCCCTCTTTTATTTCTGATATTGGTCATTGGAGTCTTTTCTCTTTCTCTGTCTCTCAATCTCTCAGTCTTGTTCTCTCGATCTCTATCAGTCTAAATAGATGTTTATCAATTTTATTGGTCTTTCCAAAGAACCAGCTTTTGCTTTTAATTTTTCTGTCATTCGTTTTCTACTTCATTGGTTTGGGCTCTTTATTATTTCCTTCCTCCTATTTACCTTGGGTTCCCTTTGCTCTTATCTAGTTTCCTAAGGTTGAACATTTGGCCATTGTTTTTTATTCCATTCATCTTTTTTTTTGGAGTCACTAATTTTTTTTTACATCTTTATTAGAGTATAACTGCTTTACAATGTTGTGTTAGTTTCTGCCATACAACAAAGTGAATCAGCTATTTGTATATGTATATCCCCATATCCCCTCCCTCTTGCGCCTCCCTCCCATCTGCCTATCCCACCCCTCTAGGCCGTCACAAAGCATCGAGCTGATCTCCCTGTGCTATGTGGCTGTTTCCCACTAGCTATATATTTTACATTTGGTGGTGTATATATGTCCATGCCACTCTCTTACTTCATCCCAGCTTACCCTTCCCCCCTCCCCATGTCCTCAAGTCCATTCTCTACATCTGCATCTTTATTCCTGTCCTGCCCCTAGGTTCTTCAAAACCATTTTTTTTTTTTTTAGATTCCATATATATGTGTTAGCACACGGTATTTGTTTCTGACTCACTTCACTCTGTATGACAGACTCTAGGTCCATCCACCTCACTACAAATAACTCAATTTCGTTTCTTTTTATACCTGAGTAACACTCCATTATATATATGTGCCACATCTTCTTTATCCATTCATCTGTTGATGGACATTTAGATTGCTTCCATGACCTGACTATTGTGGTACATGTCTCTTTTGAATTATGGTTTTCTCAGGGTATATGCCCAGTAGTGGGATTGCTGGGTCATATGGTAGTTCTATTTTTAGTTTTTTAAGGAACCTCCATACTGTTCTCCATAGTGGTTGTATCAATTTACATTCCCACCAACAGTGCAAAAGCATTCCCTTTTCTCTACACCCTCACCAGCATTTATTGTTTGTAGATTTTTTGATGATGGCCATTCTGACTGGGGTGAGATGATATCTCATTGTAGTTTTGATTTGCATTTCTCTAATGATTAGTGATGTTGAGCATTCTTTCATGTGTTTGTTGGCAATCTGTATATCTTCTTTGGAGAAATATCTATTTAGGTCTTCCTCCCATTTCTGGATTGGGTTGTTTGTTTTTTTGATATTGGGCTGCATGAGCTGCTTGTATATTTTGGAGATTAATTCCTTGTCAGTTGCTTCATTTGAAATTATTTTCTCACATTCTGAGGGCTGTCTTTTTGTCTTGTTTATGGTTTCCTTTGCTGTGCAAAAGCTTTTAAATTTCATTAGGTTCCATTTGTTTATTTTTGTTTTTATTTCCATTACTCTAGGAGGTGGATCAAAAAGGATCTTGCTGTGATTTATGTCATAGAGTGTTCTGCCTATGTTTGCCTCTAAGAGTTTTATACTGTCCGGCCTTACATTTAGGTCTTTAATCCATTTTGAGTTTATTCTTGTTAGGAAGTGTTCTAATTTCATTCTTTTACATGTAGTTGTCCAGTTTTCCCAGCATCACGTATTGAAGAGGCTGTCTTTTCTCCATTGTATATTCTTGCCTCCTTTATCAAAGATAAGGTGACCATATGTGCATGGGTTTATCACTGGACTTTCTATCCTGTTCCATTGATCTATATGTCTGTTTTTGTGCCAGTACCATACTGTCTTGATTGCTGTAGCTTTGTAGTACAGTCTGAAGTCAAGGAGACTGACTCCTCCAGCTCCACTTTTCTTTCTCAAGATAGCATTGGCTATTCAGGGTTTTTTGTGTTTCCATACAAATTGTAAAATTTTTTGTTCTAGTTCTGGGAAAAATGCCAGTGGTAGTTTGATAGGGATTCCTTGTCAGTTGCTTCATTTGAAATTATTTTCTCACATTCTGAGGGCTGTCTTTTTGTCTTGTTTATGGTTTCCTTTGCTGTGCAAAAGCTTTTAAATTTCATTAGGTTCCATTTGTTTATTTTTGTTTTTATTTCCATTACTCTAGGAGGTGGATCAAAAAGGATCTTGCTGTGATTTATGTCATAGAGTGTTCTGCCTATGTTTG
>NC_041233.1:54025688-54026591 GCF_002837175.3 Physeter macrocephalus
AGTTCTGGGAAAAATGCCAGTGGTAGTTTGATAGGGATTGCATCGAATCTGTACATTGCTTTGGGTAGTATAGTCATTTTCACAATGTTGATTCTTCCAATCCAAGAACATGGTATATCTCTCCATCGGTTTGTATCGTCTTTGATTTCTTTCATCAGGGTCTCATAGTTTTCTGCACTCAGGTCTTTTGTCTCCTTAGGTAGGTTTATTCCTAGGTATTTTATTCTTTTGCCTGGAATGGTAAATGGGAGTGTTTCCTTAATTTCTCTTTCAGATTTTTCATCATTAGTGTATGGGAATGCAAGGGATTTCTGTGCATTAATTTTGTATCCTGCTACTTTACCAAATTCATTGATTAGCTCTAGTAGCTTTCTGGTAACATCTTAAGGATTCTCTACCTATAGTACTATGTCATCTGTAAACACTGATAATTTTACTTCTTTTCTTCTGATTTGGATTCCTTTTATTTCTTTTTCTTCTCTGATTCCCGTGGCTAAAACTTCCAAATCTATGTTGAATAATAGTGGTGAGAGTGGGCACCCTTGTCTTGTTCCTGATCTTAGAGGAAATGGTTTCAGTTTTTCACCATTGAGAATGATGTTGGCTATGGGTTTGTCATATATAGCCTTTATTATGTTGAAGTAAGTTCCCTCTATGACCACTTTCTGGAGAGTTTTTATCATAAATGGGTGTTGAATTTTGTTGAAAGCTTTTTCTGCATCTATTGAGATTATCATATGGTTTTTATCCTACAATTTGTTAATATGGTGTATCACACTGATTGATTTGTATATATTGAAGAATCCTTGCATTCCTGGTATGAACCCCACTTGATCATGGTGTATGATCCTTTTAATGTGCTGTTGGATTCTGTTTGCTAGTGTTTTGTTGAGGATTTTTGCA
>NC_041233.1:54027077-54032674 GCF_002837175.3 Physeter macrocephalus
CAATTTTATACACATCAGTGTATACATGTCAATCCCAATCGCCCAATTCATCATACCACCACCACCACCACCACCACCACCCCCGCCACTCTCCCCCCTTGGTGTCCGTACATTTGTTCTCTACATCTGTGTCTCAATTTCTGCCCTGCAAACCGGTTCATCTGTACCATTTTTCTAGGTTCCACATATATGCGTTAATGTACGATATTTGCTTTTCTCTTTCTGACTTACTTCACTCTGTATGACAGACTCTAGGTCCATCCACATCTCAAGAAATGACCCAAATTTGAAAGAACCAGCTTTTAGTTTTATTGATCTTTGCTATTGTTTCTTCATTTCTTCATTTATTTCTGATCTGATCTTTATGATTTCTTTCCTTCTGCTAACTTTGGGGGTTTTTTGTTCTTCTTTCTCTAATTGCTTTAGGTGTAAGGTTAGGTTGGTTATTTAAGATTTTTCTTGTTTCTTGCGGTAGTATTGTATTGCTATAAACTTCCCTCTTAGAACTGCTTTTGCTGCATCCCATAGGTTTTGGGTCATTGTGTTTTCATTGTCATTTGTTTCTAGGTATTTTTTGATTTCCTCTTTGATTTCTTCAGTGATCTCTTGGTTATTTAGTAGTGTACTATTTAGCCTCCATGGTTTTGTATTTTTTACAGTTTTTTGCCTGTTGTTGATATCTAGTCTCATAGCGTTGTGGTCGGAAAAGATACTTGATACAATTTCAATTTTCTTAAATTTACCAAGGCTTGATTTGTGACCCAAGATATGATCTATCCTGGAGAATGTTCCATGAGCACTTGAGAAGAAAGTGTATTCTGTTGTATTTGGATGGAATGTCCTATAAATATCAATTAAGTCCATTTTTTTAATGTGTCATTTAAAGCTTCTGTTTCCTTATTTATTTTCATTTTGGATGATCTGTCCAATGGTGAAAGTGGAGTGTTAAAGTCCCCTACTATGATTGTGTTACTGTTGATTTCCCCTTTTATGGCTGTTAGCATTTGCCTTATGTATTGAGGTGCTCCTATGTTGGGTGCATAAATATTTACAATTGTTATATCTTCTTCTTGGATTGATCCCTTGATCATTATGTAGTGTCCTTCTTTTTCTCTTGTAATAGTCTTTATTTTAAAGTCTATTTTGTCTGATTGAGAATTGCTACTCCAGCTTTCTTTTGATTTCCATTTATATGGAATATATTTTTCCATCCCCTAACTTTCAGTCTGTATGTGTCCTTAGGTCTGATGTGGGTCTCTTGTAGACAGCATATATATAGGTCTTGTTTTTGTATTCATTCAGCCAGTCTATGTCTTTTGGTTGAAACATTTAATCCATTTACATTTAAGGTAATTATCGATATGTATGTTCCTATTACCATTTTCTTAATTGTTTTGGGTTTGTTATTGTAAGTCTTTTCCTTCTCTTGTGTTTCTGCCTAGAGAAGTTCCTTTAAAATTTGTTGTAAAGCTGGTTAGGTGTTGCTGAATTCTCTTAACTTTTGCTTGTCTGTAAAGGTTTTAATTTCTCTGTCGAATCTGAATGATATCCTTGCTGGGTAGAGTGATCTTGGTTGTAGGTTTTTCTCTTTCATCACTTTAAATAAGCCTTGCCACTCCCTTCTGCCCTGCAGAGTTTCTGCTGAAAAATCATCTGATAACCTTACAGGGATTCCCTTGTATGTTATTTGTTGCTTTTCCCTTGATGCTTTTAATATTTTTCATTGTATTTAATTTTTGATAGTTTGATTAATGTGTGTGTTTGCATGTTTCTCCTTGGATTTATCCTGTATGGGACTCTCTGGGCTTCCTGGACTTGATTGACTATTTCCTTTCCCATGTTAGGGAAGTTTTCAACTATAATCTCTTCAAATATTTTCTCAGACCCTTTCTTTTTCTCTTCTTCTTCTGGGACCCCTATAATTCGAATGTTGGTTCGTTTAATATTGTCCCAGAGGTCTCTGAGACTGTCCTCAATTCTTTTCATTCTTTTTTCTTTATTCTGCTCTGCAGCAGTTATTTCCACTATTCTATCTTCCAGGTCACCTGTCCATTCTTCTGCCTCACTTACTCTGCTATTGATTCCTTCAAGAGTATTTTTAATTTCATTTATTGTGTTTTTCATCATTGTTTGTTAGCTCTTTAGTTCTTCTAGTTCCTTGTTAAACATTTCTTGTATTTTCTCCATTCTATTTCCAAGATTTTGGATCATCTTTACTATCATTACTCTGATTTCTTTTTCAGGTAGACTGCCTATTTCCTCCTTATCTGTTTGGTCTGGTGGATTTTTGCCTTACTCCTTCATCTGCTGCATCTTTCTCTGTCTTCCCATTTTGTTTAACTTACTGTGTTTGGGTTCTCCTTTACTCAGGCTGCAGTTTTGTAGTTCCTACTTCTGGTGTCTGCCCCCAGTGGGTGAGGTGGGTTTGGTGGCTTGCGTAGGCTTCCTGGTGGGAGGGCACTGGAGACTGTGTTCTGGTGGGTGGGGCTGGGTCTTGTCCCTCTGGTGGGCTGGGCCACGTCCAGTGGTGTGTTTTGGGGTGTCTGTGAACTTAGCATGAGTTTAGGCCATTCATCTTGTATAATATAAACATTTAAAGCTATAAATTTCCCCCATTCAATACTTTAGCTGCATCTCCCAAATGTTTATATGTTCTATTTTCATTATAATTTAGTACAAAGTATTTTCTAATGTCTCCTGTAATTTCTTCTTTGAGCCATGGGTAATTTAAAAGTGAGTTCTTCTCCAAATATTTTGGTTTTTTTAAGCTATCTTATTGTTGTTGATTTCTAATTTAGATCCATTATGGTCAGAAAGCAGATTCTGCTTGTGGATATACACATTACAAACATGTAGATGTTATCTTTATGACAACTATAACATAAAGTAAGGGGCTGAGGGGAGAGTAAATGGTTCTAAATAGTGGCAAATTTCTTAAATTTTATGAGATGCAGTAAAATATCAACTCTAAGCAGACTGTAAAAAATTAAGAATGCACAGTATATTTTCATCCCTAGAACAGCCACTAAAAGTTAATTTTTAAATGTATGGCTAAATAGTCACTAAATAAATTAGAAAGGAATCCTTAAGTATAGCTAATAAATGCAAGTAGTCAGGAAAGGAGGAACAGAAGAGCAAAATAAAGAGGGGACAAACAGTAAATAAATAATAAAATGGTAGAACTACATATTAATAATTACATTAATATTAAGTACATTAAATGTAATAATTACATTACATTATATTAATAATTACATATTAATAATTACCTTAAATTACATATTTTCTCTTTATCTTTAGTTTTCAGCAGCTTGACTATAATAAGCTCAGGTGTGGTTTTCTTTGTATTTATTCTGCTTGAGGTCAACTAAGCTTCCTGAGTCTGTAATTTTATGTGTCTCACCAAATTGGGGGAAATTTCATCCATTATTTCTTTAAATATTTTTTGTGCCTCATTCTTTTTCTCTTCTCTTCTGGGATTCCATTAACACATGTGTTAGACCTGTTGGTATTATCCCATAGGCACTTAAGTGTTTGTTCACTTTTTTTTCAGTCTTTTTTCTTCAGATTGAATAATTCCTATTGATCTATAGTCAGTTCACTGACTCTTTCTGCTGTTGTCTCCAAAATGCTTTTAATGCTAATAAATGCAAGTAATCAGGAAAGGAGGAAATGCAGCTACTTGCATTTATTCTTTCTGCTGTTGTCTCCAAAATGCTTGCATTTCAATTTGGTTCTTTATTAAAATTTCCAATTCTCTGCTGATAATTTCTCTTTGTTCAATCACTTTGAGTGTGCCTTTCTTTACATCCTTGAATATAGTTATAATAGCTGTTTGAAAACTCTTGTCTGCTAATTTCAACATGTACTACATCTTGGGGTCAGTTTTCACTGACTGCCTTTTCTCCTGATGGGGATCCCATCCTATTTCTTCATGTGCCTAGTAATACTGGATGGTACCCTAGACATTGTAAAAGATACTTGTAGAGACTCTGAGTTCTATTCTGCCTCTGAAAAGTGATTTTCTAAAGTAGGGAGTTATTTTGGCTGGACTCAAACTGCCCTTAGCTGGGCTGCACAGAGTCAGCCACATATAGGTATAGTTCAAGAGTTAGCAGACCATATCACCCTTCCTGAAATACTCAAGACTGCTAGGTGACTGAGAAGAATCATACCGTGAAAAGATAGAGACAAGCAATGCACCCAAATGTTGTGTTTTCTGAATCAGTACAATTTTTTTGTTTCCAATCTTAAAAATTTTTTGAGGTAAGGACATTAAAAAGCAAAACAAAATCTATCAATATTATCACTATCATTTCACAAGAAAGGAAGAGGATTTTAACACCAAAAAAGTAGAAACAGTATGATTTCAGAAAAAACAAATTTAAATTGAATTATTTTTCTCCCTTCTGTATGACTTGATGAAAACTCCATCCCAGGTGAGTCCCCAGCCTAGGAAGGGAAGTTGAGAATTTTTGTGATAAGAGCACAAAGTATCTCAATGTTTGCCAAAACCATTGTTTTAAAGGAAGTTTCAAAATAGAAGAATCAGGACAGTGTTTCCCAAACTTCAATCATGTGAAAACACCATCACAAATATTGTCATGGCTGCATTTCACCTGCTTTGTTTACTTTTAATGCTTTATTTGAGTCATTTGTTTACTTAAGTTTATTTTAAAATGAAAGCCTTATATGAATACCATAAATGGAAAAACAGTATCCCTTGCCATAAAATCAAAAAAACACAAATGCTGGAAGGTCCTTAGCCTGCAGCCAACTCTCATTTGAAAAGGGAGATTAGCAGATATTAGGGGTTCAAGTCACACCCGCACCAGAATGAAACTTTCTGTTTGATTTAACTTCAAGGACGAAAAGAGAATTGAAGGGAATAATTTTCTCATTTTGTAATTAAATGTCATTTAATGCATTGTCCATGTACCATCTAAAATCATCTCTTTTGCCAACTAATATTGTCTTGGTAGATGGTCTATAGAATCAAAGTTGTCATCACATAGTAATTTGGAGCATTGGCTAAATTAAGAAAAAAAAAAAAGAGTCAGCAGAGGTTTGGGTAGGGTTTGGAGCTCCACTCTCTTGCTCTCTCCTTTCTGAGACAATGCCCCCTCCCTTTTCAGCTGCTGTATCCTCTGAGTCTTCAAAACAGTTTGACTGTATGTCTACTACCAAATATCGATGAGCTCTATTATGTGGATATTGTTTATTAATAGGCAATTGAAACTGTTGGTATATACTGCACTTGATGTAAGAATCTGAGCTCTTATTTAACAGCAATCTGCCAGTAGTTTAATCCATTTCACATACATGCACGATTTGTGACTCTATCCTTAAATATGTAAACTCTATTTTTGATACACCTTTCTAAATATTTAAGAGTCTATCGGAAATTATAGCATGACATTTCTGTTCCCTGATTTTTTATTTTTTATTTTATTTTTTTTATTTTTATTTTTTTTTTTTTTTTGCTGTACGCGGGCCTCTCACTGTTGTGGCCTCTCCCGTTGCGGAGCACAGGCTCCGGACGCGCAGGCTCAGCGGCCATGGCTCACGGGCCCAGCCGCTCTGCGGCATGTGGGATC
>NC_041233.1:54032716-54062938 GCF_002837175.3 Physeter macrocephalus
GAACCCGTGTCCCCTGCATCGGCAGGCGGACTCTCAACCACTGCGCCACCAGGGAAGCCCTGATTTTTTATTCTTGATCAGAGGCAGATAGCAAAATATTTGCTATCTATTTGATTCTACTAATAGTAAAGTCCATAACTACTCACGGCTCCTATAAGGGTTTCTCATAAACAACTGCTGCATAACAGATAAATCAGTGCATGCTTGCCTCCACCAAAAAGAAGTTGATAGATGAAATAAACTTGTGGATACAGAGCAAGAGTGAAATGCTGCAAACATATTAGCTGAGCCTGTTGATTTTGGGGGAAATTAAACAGTCATTTATGCCTATCTAAGCCTCCGTGTAACTGTATCTATTATAAATTTTTTAAAAACTTTATTTCATTAAAGAAAACAAAAATAGTTCGACTGTGTATAATCTACCTGAATTTTAGCTGCCTCACAGGGCACAGACTGAGGCCGGCTCTCTGGCAAAAAGCCATAAAACTAAGAAACCCAGTGCTGTTCCCTTCTAAATGTTGACTCCCTTCAGTGTCTGCCTGCTTCCTGTTACTCTCTAGAGCATTTAGGTACTTGTTGTTTCTGTTTGTTTTTTCCAGAGTTTATCACGCTACCTGTGGTAGGATTGTTCCAATAGAGCTACTCCTCTATTGTCAGATCTAAAATCACTAGCATCTTGGGCCCAGTAAAGAGATAGATCAGCTGGACAGTTGCCTGAGATGCCACTCTGTAAGGAATGCTAAAACATCACAGGAATATATCAGAAATATGGTAAAAGAATGAAATAATGCCATTTGTAGCAACATGGATGGGCCTAGAGATTATCATATTAAGTGAAGGAAGCCAGAGAAAGACAAATATCATATGATATCACTTATATGTGGAATCTAAAAAAATGATACAAATGAACTTATTCACAAAACAGAAACAGACTCACAGACATAGAAAAAAAACTCATGGTTACCAAAGGGGAAAGTGGGTGAGGAGGGATAAATTAGGAGTTTGGGATCAACATATACTTACAACTATATATGAAATAGGTAAACAACAAGGACCTACTGTATAGCACAGGGAACTATACTCAATATCTTGTAATAACCTATAATGGAAAAGAATCTGAAAAAGAATATATATGTATATCTGAATCACTTTTCTGTACACTTGAAACTAACACAACATTGTAAATTAACTATACTTCAATTTTAAAAAACTGAAAAAAAAAGAAATATGGTGCCAATTAACTCAAGTTTCCACAGGTTACTCCTTATGTACTAAATGAAATACAAATGGTTTCTTCTGTCGCCTAAGTAAACACAGTCCTCAAGTAGACATTTAAGAACTTGAAAAGTCCATTGATTCAGACATATCTAACTCGTTCTTTTAAAAGTTGCATGATACTCCATGGTACCATAATATATCAACTGTCTTCTAGTGATGAAGCTCATGGTAAATTCTTATTTTTCTTCAGGTAAGGTGCATCTTTTTGCCTCTACAAAGCCAGGCCACAATAAATTTCCCTGAGTGCTAGCTTCAGCAGCACACATACTAAAATTGGAACCATACAGAAAAGATTAGCATGGCCCCAACACAAGGATGACACACAAATTCATGTAGCATTGCATATTTCTAAATAAATAAATACATTTCCTTGAACATATTTATGTACTGGTGTTATCTTTCTGTAGGAGAGATTACAAAAAATAGGATTGCTGGGTTGAGGGATATGTGAATTTTAAAATACATATTGTTATAATACTTTCCAGAAAGGCTGTAGAAATTAGCATTACAACCCATATTGATAGTCTCACCAGTATTTTTTGTTTTTGACAATCTAATGGATCAAAATGCTGTATTCTTTATTGTACTAATTTGAATTTTCTTGAACACCATTGAGGCTGAGAATCTTTTCATAGTGCTGATGATTTACTTTTTTTTCTGGAATTGCCTGTTGAATGCTTTGTCAAATTTTAATTGGATTGATTATCTTCTTTCATTTGGTTTGTAGGAGCTAAGGTACATTAGAAACATTTGTCCTTTGTTATCTATATTTTAAGTATTTAGTCTGTCATTTGTCTTTTGATTTTGTTTATAGTTTCTTTTGCTATACAAAAATATGTTCACTTTTAAGAGGTAATGTTTGATTGTTATTTTCAGGTAGTGACCCTTAGGGTTTCTGGATTTTATCTTTTCCTTCAGAAGGTCTTTTTTACTTTATGATCTTTTAAATAATTCCTCACATTTGTAGCTAATATTTTTATATTTCACATTTAGACTTCTAATCCATCTGGAGTTTATTTTTGCATAAAATGTGGGGTAGAAGTGTAACCATGTTTTCTTCCAGATGGATAGTCAGTTCTGCCAGCACCATATATTAAGTAAGCCATCTTTCTCCCTCTAAACAAAATGTTATTTTTATTTATATTAAGTACACACTTGAATTTGTTTCTGGAATCTTTCTTAGGTTCCACTTGTATTATTTATTCCTATGCTATGTATGGTTTTATTATAATAGCATTACAATAAGTTTTATTATCTTGTATATAAGGTAGGAATTGTGTTTAGCTAGTAGATACAAATAACAGAAGCTTAAACAAGAAATAAGTTTATTTCTTTCATGTAAAAGAAGTCTGGCATAGTAGGCCAGGGTTGGCATGGTAGCACCATGTTCATCAAGAATCCAGGCTCCTTCTATTACTCTCCTCAGGCATCCTTAGCAGTGGCTGCCACCCTCGAGATTGCCTCATGCTCCAGGGGTGGGGATGGTAGTGTGCTGAATTGGGCGATTGGGATTGACATGTATACACTGATGTGTATAAAATTCATGACTAATAAGAACCTGCTGTATAAAAAAATAAATTAAATTAAATTAAAATTTTTTTTTAAAAAAGATTGTCTCATGCTCCAAGATGGCTGCTGAAGCTCCAGCCATATATTCCTTATTCCAGTCAGGAAGCACGCAGAGTGGGGAAGAGCAAAAAGAGCACATGCAGTTGTCTGACCTCCTTTTTAGGAGCTTCTCTGGAAGTCCCACCTAACAAGTTTATTTATACCCCTCTCTGAAAGGGAAGCACAGAAATGAAGTCTTTCAGTAGCTGGATATTAAGTGTGAACCTAGTTAGTCTCAGCCCTCCCTCCTCCCATATCCTTTTTAAATTTTTAAAAATTATTCTCAAACATTTATGTTTTTTAGTAAATAGACTTTATTTTTTACAATAGTTTTAGATTTAGAGAAAAATTGGGGAGATGGTACAGAGAGTTTGCATATACCCTCTTCCCAAATACTCTCCCACCACACACACACACACACACACACACACACAGAATTTCTATTATTAACATCTTGCATTAATATGGTACATTTGTTACAATTAATGAACCAATAGGATAACATTACTATTAACTGAAGCCCATAGTTTATATTAAGGTTCTCTGTGTTGTGCATTTCTATGAGTTTTGGCAAATGTGTCATGCTGTGTGTCCACCATTACAGTATCACACAGAATCATTTTACTATACTAAAAATCCACTGTGCTCCACTTATTCTTCCCACCCCTATCACCCCTGAACTCCTGGCAATCACTTATCTTTTTAGAGTCTCTAAAGATAGCCTTTTCCCAAAGTCATACAGTATATAGCCTTTTCAGACTGGCTTCTTTAACAGCAATATGCATTTAACTTTCCATCATGTCTTTTTGTGGTTGAGAGCTCATTTCTTTTTATCACCAAATAATATTATATTGTATTGTATGGATATATCAGTTTGTTTATCCATTCACATGTTTAAGCACATCTTGGTTGCTTCTAGTCTTTAACAGTTATGATTAAAGCTACCAGAAATGTTTGTGTGCAGGTTCTTTTGTGGACATAATTTCATCTCAATTGGGGAAATACCGAGGAGCACAATTGTTGGATTGTATGGCCAGATTACGTGTAGCTTTGTGAGAAACTGCCAAACTGTCTTCCAAAGTGTCCCATTTTGCATTCCTATCCACAATGAATGAGAGTTCCTATTGCCCTGCATCCTCTCTGGCATTTGGTATTGTCAGTGTTTTGTATTCTAGCCATTCTCATAGTTTTGTGTTGGTATTTCTTTATTGTTTTAATTTGCAGTTCCCTAATGACATATGCTGTTGAGTATCTCTTCATATGCTTATTGGCCATCTGTATAACTCCTTTGGTGAAGTGTCTGTTCAGATCTTTTGCCCCTTTTTTCAATCAGGTTGTTTGTTTTCTTATTGTTGAGTTTTAAGAGTCTTTTTGTATGGGTCTATGTTTGGACTCTATTCTGTTCCATTGATCTATTTGTCTATTCTTTTGTCAATACCACACCATCTTGATTCCTGTAGCATTAAAGTAAGTCTTGTCAGTTCTCCAAATTTGTTCTTTTTTAGCATTGAGTTGGCTATTCTCAGTCTTTTGCCTTTCTATATAAACTTTAAAATAAATTTGTTGATATCCACAAAAAAACAAAACTTGCTGGGATTTTGATTGGGACTAAATTGAATCTATAGATCAAGTTGGGAAGAATTGATATCTTAACAATATTAAGTGTTCCTATTCATGAACATGGAATATTTCTCCATTTATTTATCTCTTCTTTGATTTCTTTCATCAGAGTTTTATAGTTTTCCTCATATAGATTCTGTATATTTTTTGTTAGATTTATACCTAAGCATTTCTCTTTTTTTCAGTGCTAAGGTAAATGGTATTGTGTTTTTAATTTCAAATTCCAAGTGTTCACTGTTGACATATAGGAAAGCAGTTGACCTTTTATCTTATAATCTTGTTATCATAGCTTATTAGTTCTAGGAGTTTTTGTGTCGATTCTTTGGGACTCTCTACCTAAACAATCATGTCATCTGTGAGCAAAAACAGCTTTATTTCTTCCTTACCAATCTGTATACCTTTTATTTCCTTTTTTATCTTTTTGTATTATCTAGGACTTCCAGTAAAATATTGAATAGGAGTGGTAGAGGGGACATCCTTGCCTTGTTCCTGGTCATAGGGGGAAAGCATCTACTTTCTCATCATTAAGAACAATGCTGGCAGTGGGAAGTAGCCACATGGCACAGGGAGATCAGCTCGGTGCTTTGTGTCCACCTAGAGGGGTGGGATAGGGAGGGTGGGAGGGAGACGCAAGAGGGAGAAGAAATGGGGATAAACATATATGTATAGTGATTCACTTTGTTATACAGCAGAAACTAACACACCGTTGTAAAGCAATTATACTCCAATAAAGATGTGAAAAAAAAAATAGAACAATGCTGGCAGTAAGTTTTTCTACATGTTCTTTATTAAGTTGAGGAAGTTCTCCTCTAGCCTTAGTTTGCTGAGAGTTTTTATAATGAATGAAAAATAGATTTTGTCAAATGCTGTTTCTTCATTTATTGTTGTGGTCATATGGTTTTTCTTCTTTAGCCTGTTGATGTGATGTATTACATTAATTGATTTTTGAATGTTGAACCAGCCTGGTATACTTGGAATAAATCCCACTGGGTTGTGATGTATAATTTTTTATACATTGTTGGGTTCGATTTGCTAATATTTTGTTGAGGACTTTTCCATCTATATTCATAAGAGACCTTGGTCTATAGTTTTCTTTTCTTGTAATATATTTATCTGCTTTTGGTATTAGGGTTATACTGGAATCTTACAATGAGTTAAGAAGTGTCCCCTCTGCTTCTATTTTCTGGAAGAGATTATATAGAATGGGTAGCATTTATTTTTTAAATGTTTGGTAAAATTCACTAGTGAACCCATGTGGGTCTGGTGCTTTCTGTTTTGGAAAGATACTAATTATTGATTTGATTTCTTTAATAGGTATAGGCCTATTTAGATTATCTTTTTCTCCTTGTATGAGTTTTAGTAGTTTCTATCTTTCAACGAATTAGTCCTTTTCATCTAAGGTATCAAATTTGTGGGCATAAAGTTTGCTCATAAAATTCTTTTATTGTCCTTTTGATGTCTAGTAGAGATGACTCCTCTTCCACTTCTGTTATTGGTTATTTGTGTCTTCTCTCTTTTTAAAAAAGTTTAACCTGGCAAGAGGTTTATCGTTTTTGTTGATTTTTTTCAAAGAACCAGATTTTTGTTTCATTGCTTTTTCTCGCTTGTTTTTCTGTCTTCATTTTATTGATATTTGCTTTAAGTTTTCTATTTCTTTTTTTCTGGTTGCTTTAGACTAGTTATTTCTTAACTTTCTCTAGTTTCATAAAGTGGAAGCTTAGATTATTGATAGATCCTTCTTCTTTTCTAATATATACATACAATGCTATAAATTTCCCTCTAAGCACTCTTTTTGCTACATTTCACAAATTTTGATAAGCTGTATTCTCGTTTTCATTTAGTTCAAAATGTTTTTTAAATTTCTCTTGAGATTTCTTCTTTGACCCATGTATTATTTAGAAGTATGTTATTAAATCTCCAAATATTTTGGAATTTTCCAACTATCTTTTTGTTATTCATTTCTAGTTTAAGCCCATTGTGGTCTGAGAGCATACTTCTATAGGATTTCTATTCTTTTAAATTTGTTAAAATGTGTTTTATGGCCCAGACATTTATTTTTATATGAACTTTCCAATCCCTTCGTCCAGTTTATTTTTTTCAGATGAAACAAGATTGGCAAAATGTTGAAATTTGTTAGATCTGTGCATATGTGAAAATTCCATCATAGAAAGCTTTGTGAAAATTACTTGAAAACAATAACAGAGTTTCTGACACATAGGAAGGGATAAGCCATCATCATCACTATCATCATCGAACAAGACAGCTGTGGGTCTTTGTGTCTCCTCCATCTTCAAATTCTTCCTCTCCAGACACTCTGTCCCATTTTTTTTTTCTTTAATTTTTTTTTTTTTTTTTTTGGCCTCGCAGCTCGGCTTGTGGGATCTTAGTTCCCCAACCAGGGATCGAACCTGCACCCTCGGCAGTGAAAGCGCAAAGTCCTAACCACTGGACCGCCAGGGAATTCCCCCCTCTTCCACTTCACAGTTTAGTCATATTTGACTCTACTGATTGTCGACTCCTTGTGTCTTTCTCTGTCTCTGGCTTCTGGGCCACCATCTCTCCTGGTTTTCCTCCAATCTCTCTGATCTCTCATTCTGTCTCCTCTGTGGACAGTTTTCCTCCTCCTGCTCCATTGGTGTTTCCCAGGTCTCAGATCTGCTTCTCTTTCAGTCTATACACCGTCATTGGATGATCTCTTCCAGGCAGTCCAAGTTCAATTACCATCCAAATCCTGCTGGCTCCAAAATCTATAATCCCAGTCCAGTTTTCTCTCATGCATTCAGAGACATATCTCCAACTTCTGGCTAGATCCTTAAAACTCAATGTTTCCAAAACTGAAATTTATAAACGGGTTCTGATAGTCCCCATCTTGGTGTAGGCACCACCACCTACCCACCATCCACCCAATGGCCTAAGCCAAAAGCCTGGGTCATTCTCTCCTCCTCCCTCTCCTTCATCAACCAGATCCAGTTCCCACATCCAAGAGATATGACTTTCTTGCTGCTTTGACTGCATTCCCTTCTCTCCATCCCCAATGAGTTACATCCTAATCCAAGCCCCCATCACTTCTTCTCTTCTTCTCCTAACTCAAGCCTCCTAACTGGTCTTCCTGCCTGGAGTCTGTCCCTCCAATCTGTTCTCCACCAGAATGACTTTCCAAAGCAAAATAAGCATGTTCTTTGCCTGTTTCAACCCCCTCAATGAATCTTCATAGTGGGTTTTAATCCCTAATTACCTGCGGTATTTGCCTTCCCTTCCTCACCATCCTCTCTCTCTGCTCCTCTCCACCCCCCAAACAACCACCCTCACCTTAAAGCATATTTATAGTTCCCATGAATGGGGCTTGCTGTTTCATTTAGCCTCCACACTTCTGCACCCTTTGCTCCCTACGCTGGCATTGCCCTCCCTCCCTGCCTTCCTCAGTACTCCAGTCAGAGAGCCTCTCTCTGGGCACTTTCCCAGCTTAGCTCCCTCCCATTTCCCCTCCCCCACCTCTTGCTCCTCCAGCTTGCATCACTCTATGATGGATTCAATCATCTGTCTCCTCCATGGAACAAAGAGCTCCTGAGGGCCCAGACTGCGCCTACAGACCATTGGACCCAACTAACTGGCACATCACAGCTGCTCAGAAAATGCTGGCCAAATAAATGAAGAGATGCTTACAGGTCAGGAACAGAGGGACAGAAGAGGCAGAATTTGAGAAAATGACAGGAGTGTTTGTTTGCTTTTAGTCATGGGGTGGAGCTCCTGGGCAGCACAATTTCCTTTTTAACACTCAAATATTGATATATTAAATAAATACATAGTTTATGTACAGCTATATTAAATAAACATGTAGGTTTAAACTAAATCAGGTATTTTCTTCTACTTGATTCTAGGATAAACAAGTGGTGGCAGGGACCAAAAAATTACGAAAAGCTATAAGGCAAAAACTTAACATTAAGTAAATTCATTTTATGATGTGGGAAACACATACAATATAATATTTAATGAAAAACCTCAACTCAAAACTATATATGGCTCTTCCGAGTGGTGAATCCTCTGGTTATCGCTGCCATCCTGGCCTTGGCGGTGCTGATTTCGAGACCCTCGGGAGGAGGACTCTCACGGCTACTGATTTCTCCCTGGGAGCGGCGTTCTGTGCGGGGAGACGTGTCGGAGTCCCACGCTTGGTGCCCCGGTGCTCTCGGGCCTCAGCGGGGCGCGATGGTTGGGAATGGGGCCGGCCAGGGGTACAGGCAGGCTGTGGTGGTTCCCGACTCCGGAGGTCTGGTGTCTTCGCGGTGACCTCTAAAAATGGTTCGCTAGTCGCTTGACCCAGAAAACCCCACAAAATCACGCAAGTCAAGAGGTTCAAATCTTCGTGTTCACTTTAAGAACACTCCTGAAACAGCCCAGGCCATTAAGGGTATGCATATCCGAAAAGCCACCAAGTACCTGAAGGATGTCACGTTAAAGAAGCAATGTGTGCCATTCCGTCGTTACAATGGTGGAGTTGGTAGGTGTGCCCAGGCCAAACAGTGGGGCTGGACACAGGGTCGGTGGCCCAAAAAGAGTGCTGAATTTTTACTGCACATGCTCAAAAATGCAGAGAGTAATACTGAACTTAAGGGCTTAGATGTAGATTCTCTGGTCATTGAGCATATCCAGGTGAACAAAGCCCCCAAGATGCGGCGCAGGACTTATAGAGCTCATGGTCCGATCCACCCATACATGAGCTCTCCCTGCCACATTGAGATGATCCTTACTGAAAAAGAACAGATTGTTCCTAAACCAGAAGAGGAGGTTGCCCAGAAGAAAAAGATATCCCAGAAGAAATTGAAGAAACAAAAACTATGGCCTGGGAATAAATGCTGTAAAAAAAAATGCAAATAAAAGTAAAAAAAAACAAAACTATATATGATATAGTGTATATCTTAGCTAAAAAGGCAGGCTCCACAGTCAGATTTAGGTTTGAATCCCAGCTTCTTACTTACTACTGTGTGGTCTTGGACAAATTTCTTTACTTCTCTGTTCCTCAGTTTCTTTTACTGTTAAATAGGAATAATAAAATTTCTGCCTCATAGGGTTATTATGAAAATTGTATGCTTTCTAAAGGGTTTAGAACAGTAGCTGGCCCTGGTAACCATTCAAGAAATATTAATTAAACAATAATGATAGTTAAATGTTGTTTATTATTATTAATATAATATCAATAATGTTGTGAACTGTTATTATTAATATAAGATTATAATATATTATACATTATTATGTAATGTATGGCATATTATTAATATATTATATTATGTTATTATATAATATGTTGCAATTAACTGTTATTATTCATAAGTATATCTAATTATACTTGTAAATATATTATTGATCAGTCTATCACAGTAAAAGAGCCTGGAGGGAAATATACCTAAACATGTGGAGTTAAGATTATGGATTACTTTTCTTCTTTTAATTTTTCTAATGAAAAAAAAATATTAATTTTATCATAAGTAATATTTTTTAAAAGAGAGCTCATTCTATCTGCAAATGCATAAGACTTCTGTTTGAACTGTAGACCACCTTGGCCCAGGGTTTCTCACGGCCTAGTTTAAGAACAACTGCTGTTCCGACGCTCCTTACTCAGGCTTGCCCCAGGTAGTACAAGGCCATAAAGGGCTAGCCGTCCCAGCAGGCCCAGATTCCCATGTGAGTTGCTTGGTAACTGGGTAAGAAATCTGAGCGTCCTGTCCTGGGCAGCCTGTGGACTGATAGTAGGGTTGGGGTGCAAGTCCTCTGAGAGCTGTGAGAGGGCTATTGCCTGCTGGAGCTTTCTCTGGAGGGAGAGTCTCCTTCCTCTGAGATTGGTGCTCCTCAGCCTCCCCCCACCAGCAGCTGGACTTGGGTCCTCAGACCAGGGCTCAGGTCAAGTAGCTTGGGACCATTAGCTTTGTGGGTACATGATCTCCTCCTTACCTGGCACTTTCTACCTTTTGATGTCTTTGAAGTCTGCGCCGTGACTGGCCTGATCAAAAGCTCCATTTCTGTTTAGACTTTCTGCCAGTCCTTTGCATCCCTGTTCTTCTGTGATTTCCATTGGCTTAAGGCCACTTCCCCTTCCAAGTCTGGCCAACCTTCTGGCAGAAGTCCCTCTACAATCAGCAATCCAATCTTATCATATAATATTATACATTATATAGAAATAATACATATTATTTAAAATCATATACATATATCTCTTTTCACATTCCTAGTTTTTCATTCTAAGAAATTCTCAGCCACTAGAAAACTCTACATACATTCACTGAAATTTCCTCCTGATTGTGTAATTTCCCTCCTCAAATTGTTCAAGTGCCCAAGTAGCTGAGCAGAAGAGGGCCCCAGTTCTGCTGCCTCTAGGGCTCAGCAGGGCCTCCACCGGCCTTTTGACATGGACACTTCCCCTTGGGGCCCTGCCCTCTCCTCAGCTGCAAAGTCAGCCTCCAGCAGCTGCCTCTCCACTTTACTTGACCACAGCTTGCTCAACTACCTACATCTCCTTCCTGGCTCTTGAAACAGTTCACTCTTCTCTGCTGCTCACTTGCAGTCCTTCTACCTGTTTCCTTGCCCCGCTGAACCCCCTCCCACTCCCTTCCTCACCAGGCAGGAAAGAGCACTCTGCCTCACCTGTTCCTTTTTCCTTCATTCCATCGACTCTGTCCATGCAGACTTCCCCCTCTTTCCCCCCACATTCTCACGATTTCTTTTCTAGTTTGTTGTTGCTGTTATTGTTGTTTTACTTTTTAATATAAAGCCAGTACATACTTAGCAGGAGATAGTAGGTAAGCCCTAGTTAAGTTAAGGTTCTGGGGCTTCTTCATCTTCCTGGATATTGACTATTGTCTGGGACTGGCTTAAAGACCCAAGAAAAGGATTTGAAAAATCCACTCCATCTCCTTAAGTGTTCCATGTTCACTAGAAAAATATTTTCTTAAGGGCAAAAATGAGAATTGTGAAAGTGGTGCTGACTAAGATCCTTTTGAGGTCCATGGAGCAATGCATTATTCCCCCTGTGTTAAATTTACCTGAATAGATTAAAATTCAGGAAACTATAGGCAAAATAATAATAATAATAATGAATACTCATTGCAGAAAAATTAAAACATAACGAAGTCAAAAGGCAAAAATAATAACGGGCTGCAACTCCATCAACCAGCAACAGCATTGTCACAATGCAGTGCTTTCAGGCTTTCCTGATGCCTACATAGAACACAGACCGACGATCCCTCATCTATAATTCCAGAAAGTAAAAACCTCAGGAAACAGGAAGCTGTTTTTTGTTTTTGCTTTTGTTTTCTAAGTCTGCAGCAAATTTCTTTGGCTGTACAACCTGATCCTAACTGATGTGATGCTATTTATAGTCTTTAGTTATCCCACTTAGTGTGAATAGTCATGGTTCACTGCAGAAATTTTAACGGGTTTGGCTGTGAATTGCTGCCTCAGACACACTGAATGTGTTCCATAATTAGGCACCTTTGTAAAATCTGAAAAATTCTGAATTCCAAAGCACCCCAGGGGTCAGAATTTTGACCTGAATACTTAAAAGAAGTGATGATAATAATAATCATCATGCTGTATGACATTTACATGCTCCAGGTACTGCTAAGCACTTTGCATATATTAATTAATTAAATTCTTATAACACCCCCATAAGGGGGGTACTATTATCTTCATCTCCATGTTACACGTGAGAAAAGGGATTATATTGTACCTACTGTTTTATCGCTTGCTTTCTGCACGTAATAATATGTCTTGAACATTTTTCACTTCAGTGAATATTAATCTGCAGCCTTATCTTTAGTGACTGCATTGTGTCCCATTGTGTGACCATGCTGTCACTTAGCCAGTCCTCTGGTGTTGGACATTTAGGTTGTTTTCACACTCTTTCTCTTGGATTCATTTCTCTGTGAGATCCTTCAGTAGAGGCCAGGCAGTTGTTCCTCTCAAACCTTTGACTTTGAGGAAAGCACATGTCAGTACTCATTGGCTCCTTGAAAGGAAGCCCTTCCTGCCTCTTGACCAACTCCTCTTATATTTTTTCATTTTTTGTTATTCTAACAGAAATGTGCTCACATCTCTGTATGCCCCTCTCTGATTTCCTGGTGTTTGGAAAATCCATTCTGCCATTATTGGGGCAGGATCTGAAATGGTGTGTCTCTCACTTCACGAAACACGGCCTCTTCTGTTTCCTGCCCTTAACTCCTGGCAGTTCCACTCGACCTACTTCCCTCTTCCTGTGACTTTGTTTCAGAAGGTTAACATGTCATCTACATGAGGTCTGATTCCTATTGCCTAACGCTAAATATTTAGTAAAATGAGTCCTTTTCCAGTGTCTTTTAATCTTAATTCTTTTCCCAGAGCTGGTACTGAAATCTTCTCACGCACTTGGGTTTGTTTCCTGTGGCAAATCACCCCAAAGTGAGGAGCTTAAAACAACACAAATTTATTCTCACAGTTCAGGAGGCCAGAAGTACGAAATTAAGCTGCGGGCAGGCTCTGAAACCTAGGTTTTGGCAGAGCCATGCTCTCCCTTTAGGGCTGGGGGAGAATCCTCCCTTTGCCATCTCCTGGTGGTTCCAGGAGTTGCGTGTTGGCTGCACGACCCAAATCTACGTCTCCGTCTTCACATGGAGTTTCTGTCCCCATGTCTCTTTTCCATGTCTCTTGTGAGGGCACTTGAGATCGGATTTAGGGCTCACTGGATAATCCAGGATGATCGCCTCTTGACATTCCATCTGCAAAGACCCTTTTTCCAAATTATGTCACATTCACAGGTTCCAGGGGTCAAGACATGGGCATATCTTTTGGGGGTCACCATTGGATCCACTGCAGCACCACTCTTCCCAAATCTAGGGATTAATTTTTTTCCCTTCACACTTCACACAGGTGAGATCTCTTGCTCTCCAAGTTCCCATCCAGGGTAGCCCATCGCCCTCGGAGATCTTTCATTCATGTGGAGCTCATGGGGGTTAAACAATGGCCATGAGAAAAATGGTTCCTTTCTTCTGCTGATCCACAAAAGAATCCCAAACCAGTCCTTTCACATTCATTAAATATATTTTCTTTAACAAATTAAGTGTTGTTACTTATGCTAAAACTATGGACACTTTTTCTTTACCCTAAGGACCAAAGGTTACATCGAAGGAGGAGGAAATTATTTCCTGGGTGCCTACAATATATCAAGTGCTGTTATATTACCTTGTTTAACTCTCATAACAACCCTGAGTCTTACAGTCCATTTTCTCTGCTTTAGAGAATAGAAAACTGAGGCTCAGAAAGGTTAAGGAACTTGTTAAAAATCACACAGTAACTAGCAGGACTCAGCTCTGTCAAACCCAATAGCCCTTCGATCTCTCTACACCAAACTGCCTTTCGGATTTTTATGGGCACGTGCAGCACAGAGACAGTAAATGACTCAGAGGTCACTAATGATGGCAGCAAGACCAGAAGCTGGGTCTCATCTGCCGGCTTACTGTTCTTTCCATCACACCACACTGTCCACTCAGAGT
Organism: Physeter macrocephalus; assembly: GCF_002837175.3. Classification (NCBI taxonomy): domain Eukaryota; kingdom Metazoa; phylum Chordata; class Mammalia; order Artiodactyla; family Physeteridae; genus Physeter; species Physeter macrocephalus. Next base: position 54,046,741 of record NC_041233.1, read on the forward strand.
AGAGGGTGTCATTTCAGCTGACAGAAGGACATGCACCCTGACTGGGCTCAGAAAGTGCCTGAACTTTGGTGTCGGAGCCTGAGTCTATTCTGTCTTCACTGCGTGGTGACAGGTGCTCCTGGACCAGTCATTGGGCACGTTTGAAGCTCAACTTCCTCTTCTGTAAAATGGCATGATAATGACACCCACCTCTCTGCATTGTTGTGAGGATTAGATGCATGCTAAAGCACAGGGTGTGGAGGTGTTCCCCAAATGGTAGCTATGACAACTCTGTATATTGCAATCCAATGTCTCTTTAAAATTAAAGTTTTTTTTAATTATAAAAGAAAAAGTAATCCATGTTTATAGTAAAGAGTATAAAGTAACACCTCGCCACTCCCCAAAGATCCCAGTCCTTGTCCCTAGAGGTAGCTATTGTTAACAGTATCTTTGGTATGGTTCCACAAATCTTCTATTCATTTGGAAGTATATATTCATTCATTGCACAAATAGGTTCATACAAGTTCACAGCTTGCTTTTTACCAAGTCATTGTCCCAGATGTGTTCTCCAGGCAGCAGACTCTGAGACAGACTTTAGTGTGCAGAATGCTTACTAGGAAGCACTCTTGGAAGTAACATCTGTGGAAGGGAAGGAAGGCAGGAACAAGAGTGGACAGAAGAAGTCAAGATATTGTACAGCTTCAGCCAACCTCACTGGAGCTCCAGAGTTAACTAGACCATCAGAATTGTCCCATGCCATGTTGGTCCCAGAGGCCTGGGCTTCAGCAGCCCCCCTTACCCCCACTATCAGTGGGCCAGCCTGGGTAGGCACACCCTTGGACAAGGCAGCTCTCTGCAGCTGAAGCCATCTGTGAGGGGGATGACAGCTGAAGCTGTTGCTGACATCACTCCCTGCAGCTGGACAAGTCCTTCTGAAAGGGTTATCTATCAGCACATTCTGGTGTCCACTTCAGTAACATTGAGATGACTTAGCAAGACAGAGCCTGCAGCTGCCCACAACGCCACAGGAAAACTCTGATGAAATAATGGTATACAACTGCCCTGGCCTATTAGTCTAAGAACTGGAAGACCCACATCCTGTAGACCCAGCGACTTTAGCTACATGGGGCTGTGTTAGCATGAAATTAGTTTTATGTGCGTTTTTCCTGTCTGGGGAGAGTCACCTCACCTTGTCTTCCCCTTTTGACAGCAGAACTTTTGGTTCCTCTTTGGCTGGGAATATGGTGAAGGGCTGGGGGAGGGGATGCTATTAAGTCTCAAGGCACACTTCTCTGACAGTGAAAAAGAAAGTGGCTGAGGACTCCCGCCCTATAAAAGACAAGCACAAAGGGTCATTCATGTACATGACAGTGGGCCCTTCCTATCGACTTTCCCTTTCCATGTCCTTTTAGTATTTATCTTTGGTCAGCACTTGCTGAATCAAGTCCCAAGGTGAGAATTTGGAGCCATCGCCACATTGTCTGAGAAGATAGATGCCCAGGCTATGCCCACAAATGGGCTGCTATGTAACTCAGCATACCCAAATGGTGGTCCCATACCTTCCCCTCCCTCCCCTCCGCCTTCCTCCCTCAAATTTAGGCATCCACTCATCCACAGAAAGGCAAAGATTGGGAGAGGGTAGACTAGGCTCCATCCTGGGGATGGAGACCTGCTTGAAAGCAAGAATTAGGCTTTAATCAATATTACTGATGGGAATATACCATTTCAAACCATTTTGAAAAACAGTTTGGCGGTTTCTTATAAAGTTAACCACCACAAGAGCCAGCCATTCCAGTCCTAGATAAATGAAAACCCATATTCACATTGTGATTTGTACACGAATGTTTATACCAGCTTTATTCATAATAGCTCAAGCTGGAGACAACCCAAATGTCCATCAGATGAAAAGCTGTGGAATACTAATCATCAGTAAAAAGGAATAAACTATTGATATACACAAAACATGAGTGAACCTCAGAAACATGCTGAATGAAAGAAGTCAGACACAGGGGTATATATTGTATGATTCCATTTACATGAAACTCTTAAGAAATCAGTTTAATCTATACTGTCAGAAAGCAGATCCCTAGCTGCCTGGGACTAAAGATAGAGGTAAATTGACTGTAAAATGACATAAGGGGAGGCCACAACAGTGAGAGGCCCGCGTACTGCAAAAAAAAAAAAAAAAAAAAAGGACATAAGGGAAATATTTTATATCTAAACTATGGTGGTGATTACATGGGTATATAAATTTGTCAAAATTCATTGAACTGTATACTTTAAATAAATGGATTTCATTGTATGCAAATTATTCCTCAAAAAGTTGATTTAAAAACAAAGTATGGGGCTTCCCTGGTGGCGCAGTGGTTGAGAGCCTGCCGATGCAGGGGACACGGGTTCGTGCCCCGGTCCGGGAGGATCCCACATGCCGCAGAGCGGCTGGGCCCGTGAGCCATGGCCTCTGAGCCTGCGCGTCCGGAGCCTGTGCTCCGCAACGGGAGAGGCCACAACAGTGAGAGGCCCGAGTACCGAAAAAAAAAAAAAAAAAAAATGTATGTAGGCAAGTATATTAAAGAAAAATATAAAAACTAAATGAAACCAAGGAGTTTAACTTTCCAGCTATTTTAACGTATTGCAATTTATATTAAAACTATTGGATAAATAATAGAAAAGCTATTCATATAAATCATTCTATTTATAAAGAAGTATAATCCCAAGATCATCTCAAAAGGCACTAGGAAAGTATTTAATAAAAGTTAAAACTCACATTCCAGAAACAAAAAAAAATGAGTAGAAACTAGTAATAGAAATTCCTTGACTTGATAAAGATTATCCATCGGGAACTAAGATGTAATGGTGAAGCAAGTATTTCAATTACAAGTGCCATTGTATTAGAGGATCATTCTAAAGGATGATCCTCTAAAGAGGATCATTAGGACTCAACAAAGGAGGTACATACATCCTAGGAAACGTTCAGGAAGAATGGAAAAGCATATTTGGTTAACATAATGATGGGGGTATGATAATGGTAAACATTGGGTAGTGGCCAAAGATACTAGATATTTGCAATACAAGGACACTTCTATAGATCAAAGAACTGCCCCACAATACACACAACTTTCTAATGTCTTACTACTCTGCTTCACATATGTATAAACACAAGGCATGTTCTGCAAGGACATAACATATAATGAAAATTTTCCAGGAATAAAACTACGACATAATTCGATGGAGTATTGTACTTTGCTTTTTCCAAATTTTACCGATTTGTTGACTATTTAGAAAAATCTGGGGGAAATGGAGAGCAGGGTGGGAAGTGACAGCTAAGGGATATGAAGTTTCCTTTGGGGATAATGAAAATGTTCTAGAACTGATTGTGGTGATGGATGCACGCCTCTGTGAATATACTAAAAACCATTAAACAGGTCAACTATATGATATCCGAATTATATCTCAATAAATTTTTAATAAAAACGTTACAAAAAACATGTACTATTTTATACTAATAAAAATTAGTGATTTTAACTGTTAAATGTACATATCATCATATAGATTTGTTATATATTAAATATTCACCCTCAAAATATCCAAAATACTATAATAGGACTCTGCCTTGAGTCCCCTGGATAATTACTTTCATAAATGGGTAGCTTATCTAACAAAAGCAGGAGGGAATACAATATATTGCGTGGGCCAAAATGTGCCTTCAGTTATTTAAGTAAAAATAAAAGACACATTTTTCATTTTCACCAAGAACTTTATTGAACAATGTATTCACCCTTTTGTTCCACTACCTTCTGCCATTTTTCGGGCAACTTCATAATTCCATCTTCCCAAAACTTTTTAACTTTTTGAGCAAAGAACTGTTCCAGGTGCCTTTTACAGCATTGGGAATTGAAAATTTCTTCCATTAAGAGAATTTTGTAAAGACCGAAATAAATGGAAATCCTAAGGTGCACTGTCTGGTGAATACGGCAGATGAATCAGAACTTCCCAGCCAAGCTGTAACAGTTTTTGCCTGGTCATCAAAGAAACATGCGTTCTTGTGCTATCCTAATGGAAGATTATGCGTTTTCTGTTGACTAATTCTGGACGCGTTTTGTCGAGTGCCGTTTTCAGCTGGTCTAATTGGGAGCAGTACTTGTTGGAATTCATTGTTTGGTTTTCCGGAAGGAGCTCATAATAGAGGACTCCCTTCCAATCCCACCATATACACAACATCACCTTCTTTAGATGAAGACCGGCCTTTGGTGTGGTTGGTGGTGGTTCATTTCTCTTGCCTCACGATCTCTTCTGTTCCTCATTGTTGTACAGTATCCACTTTTCATTGCCCGTCACACTTTGTTTTAAAAACGGAACGTTTTCATTACGTTTCAGTAGAGAATCGAATGTAGACATATTGTCAAGGAGTTTTTTATTTTCGCTTAACTTATGTGGAACCCAAACATCAAAGCAATTCATATAACCAATCTGTGCAAATGATTTTCAACGCTTGATTTGGATATTTTGAGTATGTCGGCTATCTTCTGCGTGGTATAACATTGATTGTTCTCAATTATTGTTTCTATTTGATCGCTATCAACTTCAACTGATCTACCCGACCATGGAGCATTGTCCAGCGAGAACTCTCCAACGCAGAACTTCGCAAACCACTTTTGACACGTTTGATCAGTCACAGCACCTTCCCCATACACTGCACAAATCTTTTTATACACTTCAGTTGCACTTTTACCTTTCTTGAAATAATAAAGCATAATATGTTGAAAATGTTGCTTTTTTCTTCCATCTTCAATATTAAAATGGCTACACAAAAATTCACCAATTTTGAGAAGTCTTTTTTAAAATGCACGCTGATATGACAGCTGTCACATACAATCTAACAAAATTGTTTTGAATGTAGTTAAAGACAACTAAGTGCTACTAGAGCCATCTTACGGAAAAAAACGAACAAACCTTTTGGCCCACCCAATAGTACTGACAAAAAGAAAAGAAAAAGAAAATCAACATACAGCAGTGAACAAAAAGGAGAATCCGGAAATAGACTTAGCTAAATATAAAGCCATTACTGTATATAATATTGTAAGCTTTTTAAAACTCTGGGGTGAGGACACTATCTTTAATGAATGGTGCCGGAATAATTAATAATTTGGGGAGGAAATTAAATCAGATCCATATCTTACAACATACTGCAAAATGGTACTCCAGATCAATTGAAATGTTAAATTTAAAAATCATATTAAACAAAATGAAAGAGAAATGAGTATGGAGTATTCATTAGATCTGTGGAGGACTGGTAACTTTCTGAACTCTAAATGCAATAAAATGTAACACTAAAGCCAGGTATTCAAATACATAATTTTTTTTTCATTTTTAAACCTTGACAATTAAACAAAATTAAGATTAAAAAGCCGTTAGATTTATTTATACACTTACATAAGTAAAAAATATTTATTACAAATATGGCAAAGGAGTAATAGAAAGGTCTCACTCTAGCTATTTAAAAAAAGAAAAAAGAACCCAGTTGGTAAATAGATAAAGGAAATGAAGAGACAGTTTGCATTAGGGGAATTAATAGTAAATAGACATACAGAACGAGACTCATAATTGCTAGTAATTAAAGAAATGCAAATTAAAGCAACTGCGTTCTGAACGCTGGTGCTACTGTACCAACCTATGTTGTTGCCTTGGATTCTGGACCCTTACTTGCTTCAGCAAATAGACCTTCTTTCCCCTTCTCTCATTTTTGCAGAGCTAAATTAGTGCTCAAATACAATAACCTCATGGTCTACACAAGGTTAAAATTATATCCCACTGTTTCCTCTTTTCCCCCACCTTTGCGCCCCATTATTTTTTCTGAAAAAAAAAAGTTATTGAACATGTATAAAAACACACTGCCTCTAATTCTCCTCCCCCACCCCCTCCTCCTCCTTCTCTTCCTCTCCTTTCCCTTTTCCTTCCCCTTCTCATTCTTTTTCTCCTTCTATTTAAGTAAAAATTTATTAACCCACAAAGCATACATAAGCGAACTTTTTAACCTATGAGCTGCCAGATGTCTCATGATCCCTTCAGACCTGCTTTGTCAGGGCTATTAGGTGGCTCCCAACCCTTGTCTTACAAAAAAAAAAGGCATTTATTGTTTTGTTTTTTAAATGATACTGTTAACCAAAAAGCAAAAATAATTTAATTATAATATTTGATGCTAGCACTCTGGTACAATTGCATACTACTAATGGAAACAGAAAATGATCCAAAGCCATAAAATTATGCATTATTTTATTCTGTGAACGTGTGTGTATATATTCATTATAGTAACATTTATAATGGCAAAAAAAATGGTACTTTTCAAATATACAGCAACAGGGTAAGAGTTACACTGTGAGCCTGCCCCCTTTCAAAGACTGATTGGAATAAGGACAGACACCTGACACAATCCATTAATGAGCCAGTGAGCTATCACCTGTGTGACGTGGTTTAAAAAAAAAAACTGAGCCTATTAGAGTCTCTCTCTTTTAAATTAAGCAACACCTATTGCCCATTGAGTGTAGGTATTAGAGATGGACTATCATCTAGACCAGTGGTTCTCTAACTTTAATGTGCCCGAGAAGCACCTGAAGGGCTTGTTAAGATTGCAGAACTTCTGATTGGCTAGGTCTGGAGTGGGGCCCAAGAATTTTCATTTCTAACAAGCTCCAAGAAGTTCTGATGCTGTTGGATCAAGGACCACACTTCTGAGGACCATTGATGAAGACACTGCCAAGGTGCAACTATTTCTGGACCATGGGCAAAAATATGTGCAGAAGGGAGAAGGATGGAGAAGACCACAAAGGGAAGCAGAGATCAGCTGTGGTTCCTGACTACTTTCCAGTTCCCATGAGCCCAGCTGTACTTGAGTTCCTGATTTTAGATTCTACTGGACTTTTCTGTAATCCTTATACTAAAATTCCCTTCATTTGGCTGGAGTGAGTCTCCTTGCAATGTAAAAAGCTAGCCTAGAACACAGTTGAAAGAATATTGTGTCCTCCAATAGAGACAATGTGCATTATCCCCAACTCCATTCCAACCCACTCCCTGGGTTACCAAGGTAACAGGTTGGTATGTATCTTTCCACATCTTTCTCTAAGCTCCATATATACATATATGCAAGGATTTTACTATTTGTTTTACAAAAATAAAATTGTTCTGAGTTAGAATTCAGATTCTGCTCTTATAATAGACCAACATATCTGTGGCTTAAACAAGATGGAAGTTTACTGCTCTCTGGCATAACAGTCCCAAGGTGGGTGGTCCAAAACTGGCAAGGCGGTTCTGTCCTCTGAAGTCATCTTGGAATCCAAGCTTCTTCCATCTTGCGGCTTCACCATACTTGGGGGTTGCTTCACCCACATTTTCCAGGGTGGTTCACACCATGTCTGTATTCCATACAATAGGAAGGGGAAAGGTGGGGGCAGAGGGTATTCCTTTCCTTTAAGAACAGATTCTCCAAGACGCAAAGATCACTTGTAATCATATCCCCTTGGCCATAATTTAAAACCATGCACCCAACTAACTGCAAAGTAGGCTTAGAAATAGAGTCTTTAGCTGGTCAGACATGTGCCTGGTTAAAATTTAGATATTCTGTCACCAAAGGAAAAGGAAGGGGGAGAATGGATCTTGGGGAACATTTAGCAGTCCCTGCCACACACTATAGACAGCGCTCTGCAACTTGTTTATTTCATAATGTTCCTCCAAGTCAATAAATATAGAGCCAACTTGCTTTAATAGCTGCCAATTTAATATCTCATTGTACAGTTATAATGTACCGTGTTCAACTACTCCTATATTGGTGGGCCTTCAAGTTAAAAGTTGAAAAAAGTTCCATCTTTTTGTACCCAGAAAGTTTCTTCAATAAACATGCTTGTTCATAGATTCTTGCTTCCAACAGCTTTTGTTTCTGTAGGATGAATTGCCCAAAATTAGTCAATGGATATGTGAGATTTTAATCTTTATATGTATTGCCAAATCACTCCGCCCAAAGGCTGAACGCTAAGTCGTACATTCACCAGCAATGAATGAGTCTTCATTCCCTCATGTTATCGTTAATGATCTTATTTTTTGCCCATGTTACTTAAATTTGAATTTCTCTGAGTACAAGTGAGGTGGAGGGTATTGTCCTATCTTTATTGATGATTTTCATTTCCTCTTCTGTGTATTGCTGGTTTATATCTGTATGTGTTAGGATCCCAGCAGGAAACAGAATTCATCCCAAATGATTCAAATGAAGGGGTTGTAATGAAGGCACTACTTACAGATCTGGGGGCAGAACTAAGGGAGTAAATAAAAGACGAAGAGCTGGTGAGGCACCCAGAAATGAAACAGCAGGAAGCTGTTGCATCTTCCCAAAGCTGAAAGGATAATACAGAGAACTAGTGTTACCCAGTAAGCCCAGTGAGTACTGAACCATGGAGAAAAAGCTGTCCTGTAGGAACTGCTGAGGTGGAAGCACTTCACTTCTGCCAGAAACATATCACCAGAAAAGGGAAACATCCCAACTTTTCTCTCCTTCAGCTCTTAAATCTCCTGCTGGTTCTGCCCATTGGCAGAGGGTGGAGAACGGATCTGAGCTCCAAACAGAAAAACCAGCACAGTGTCCTTTACCCCTTTTTCTACTGGGTGTGTATCCTCTCCCTATCAATCGATGAGCACTTGTCAAACACTAGGGATCTTAATCCTTTGTCTATAATACGTGTGCAAATGATTTCCCCAGCCCATCACCATCTACTGACTCGTGTCTACAGTTTATTTTTTCATATAAACCATTCTCATGGTTTTGGATTCTATTTTGCTTAAGACAATCCCCACCATCACCTGTAAGGTTTGATAAATCGTCTCCTACATTATCTTCAAAAGTTTTCTTTTTCTCACTTTTGCATCTTTAGTCCCTTTGAATTTATTTTTGTATAGAGCATGAAGTAGAGATTCTAGCTTTGTTTTCTTCCAGATTAAGAGCCAATTATGCCAGCCATAATCATGCTTTCTCCACTGATATAAAATAACAACTTTGTCTTAAAAGCTTGCAATATATACTTGATTCATTACTGAGCCTGCTGTACCACTCCACTGGTCTGAGTGCGTGGTGTGCTGGGGAGTAAGGAATAAAAGCATTTAAGAACATACAAAGAAGAATCAAGGATTGTGGAGTAAGAGAATGGCTAAGAAATTCATGAAGAACTTTTGAGTAGACTTGACATACTAGATGCTAAAATTTTCTATAACGCTGTTCTTTTCAAAAGAGTGTGGTATTGATCCTCCCTGTTGTTTGTTTGGCCTGAGGCAACCCGGCACTGGAGCCTGCCTGGGCTCTTTGTTGGGGCTGGTGGCAGGCTCTGGGAGGGCTCGCGCCGGGGAGTACTTCCCAGGGCTTCTGTTGCCAGTGTCCTTGTCCCCATGGTGGGCCATGGCCACCCCCGCCTCTGCAGGAGACCCTCCAACACTAGCAGGACTCGCCGTGCCCTTCTCCTCACTGAGAACTGTGCCCATCCTTTCTGACCAGGATGCTCATCCTATCTCTGCTGCCCACTCAGCCACGCAGCCCAGCTGACTCCTGCTCGTCCTTCACGTTGTGGCTGAAATTTCAGATCCTGCAGGGGGCGGTTTCTGGACCCGCAGGCTCTGGTGCCCCTGCCCGCACTTTTGTGAAGCACTGAACACTCCTATCACTCACCCTTGGGAAAGCCGACTGCTGTGTCCTGAGGCAACCTTGCTGAGAGGTCCATGCAGCAAAGGACTGAGGCCTGCCAAAACCACATGAATGAGCTTAAAGGAAGATTCCCACCTCACTCCCGGTCAGGCATTCAGATGAGACCACAGCCTCAGCCAACAGCTTGACACAGCCTCATGAGAGACTTTGAGCCAGAGTTGCCTAGGAGCTGGAGAGCCTGGAAGCTTATTTAGGAGTAGAAGAGGAAATGAAACTGAAAAGACACAGTAAGATTCCTCTTTTTCTTGGAAGCAAGGCACAATATGAATATGAATAATTGTCATGCTGTTCAATTAACTGCCTCAAGTACAAATAGAAAAAAAAATACACACTTGGTTATTTTGGAAGAAATTGAAGAAAAAGTGAAGAACGGGATGGTAGTTTCAACAATAAAGCCCTATGTAAATTTAAAAAAAAAAGAGTGTGGTATTTTCCCAGATGAATACATAAAAACAATTTGAAAACTTACAGTTATATTCTACTATTCTAATATAGCAGCTAGTTTTAGTTCCTTATCTTATGTTCCACACTTCATCTGTGTAACCCAAAGGTCAACCTCCTGATTATCTCAAATTTATTTGCTTTCTGGAGACAATTTTCTTCTTCTTTTTTTTTTTTTTTTTGCCCCTCCTTAGCTCCCTTTTGCACTGCTGTCTCATGGTTGTTCCTAGAACATTTTCATGAGCCATTTCTTCTCCTGAAATCTCCACCCTCCCATCCTTTTCCCTGTCTTTCTCTGATCTCAGTCTTCACTTCCACCAGCTTCTCCCCACTCCTCCCCTTCCCCCTTCACCCACCCCAGGAAATTAAAAATTCATATTTCTTTCTTTTGAAGAGTAATAATGTATTATCTCACTCTAACCCAGGCCACCCCTGAGTTCTAGACGGCTACAACCATGAGGGTCTATTAAAGTATTTGGCAAAGGAAAGATAGCTCACATTCTAAGGATTTCTGTCTTCAGTTTTTAAAGGAACAACTTTTTCTCCCTGCTCTTTATGCATGGTTCTCACAGAGCTGTAATCACAGTTTATGTGCATACAAATTTGTGTTCTACTTTCATTTGATGTTATTTCATCAAATGTATATACATACAAATTTGTGTTCTACTTTTTCATTTGATGTTGTTTCATAAGTAGTTTTCTCATCATGAGCCTTATCTTTAACAACTGTATATTTCCATCATGCAGAGATGACATAATTAACACTCATTTCTCTGGTGTTGAACACTGAAGACATTTCCACTTTTTTGCTGGGTAAAATTTGTTATAAAACATTTTAAAACAATTAAAGTTCTTTTTCTGTCAAATTGTTTTCTGAAAGTAAACCCCTGGGAATATGTGAGAAGTGGAAAGAGGAGTTTACATCTTTATCACCCTCAATATATGTTGTTGAATTTTACTCAATACAAGCCTACCAATTTACAATGCCACCAGTAATGAAAATTTCTCCATAGCCTCATTTATGTTGGATTTTGTTTTCAAAAAATTGTTCCAAGTTTGGGGCTTCCCTGGTGGCGCAGTGGTTGCGCGTCTGCCTGCCGATGCAGGGGACACGGGTTCGCGCCCCGGTATGGGAGGATCCCACATGCCGCGGAGCGGCTGGGCCCGTGAGCCATGGCCGCTGAGCCTGCGCGTCCGGAGCCTGTGCTCCGCAACGGGAGAGGCCCAAAAAGAGGAAGGCCCGCATACCAAAAAAAAAAAAAAAAAAAAAAAAATTGTTCCAAGTTTATTGATGCAAATTACACTTAGTTATTATTTCTATATTCATGTCCATTATTACTGGCACTGTTGAAAAGTTTACCACTTATTTAAAATTTGTATTTTCTCTTCTGTATATTGTCTGTGTCCTCATCCAGTTGTAATTGACTTTTTTTTTTTTTGCATCTTTTAAAAAAATTTATTTATCTATTATTTTATTTTATCTTTGGCTGCATCAAGTCTTCATTGCTGCACACAGGCTTTCTGTAGTTGCGGCAAGCAGGGGCTACTCTTCCTTGTGGTGTGCGGGCTTCTCATTGCAGTGGCTTCTCTTGTTGCAGAGCATGGGCTCTAGGTACGTGGGCTTCAGTAGTTGTGGCACACGGGCTCAGTAGTTGTGGCTCACGGGCTCTAGAGCGCAGGCTCAGTAGCTGTGGTGCACAGGCTTAGTTGCTCCGCGGCATGTGGGATCTTCCCAGACCAGGGCTTGAACCGGTGTCCCCTGCATTGGCAGGCGGATTCTCAACCACTGCGCCACCAGGGAAGCCCCTGTAATTGACTTCTTGATGCTCTTATTCACACACTTCATAGAGGACAGATGTTAATACTGTATAACAGCTATAACTATTTCCTCCAAACTCTTCTTTTCCTTCTTTATAGATTTTGTCAGTAGATATTCTTAACTTTCACTATGTCCTAATAGTTCAAGTTTTTCCTTATTATTTATTTATGTTAGAAGGTAGAAAAAGATAGTTAAAGAGTGTATGAATTCAAATTCCACCATTCCTATTCTTGCTCTGCCACTCTGAGTGACTGAACAGATTAGTTAGTCCCTCAAGGTCCTCTTCCCATCTGCAATGACCTGATATCACTGGCAATGGCAGTGAACTCACAGAGCCTTATGAGGATCAAATGAGATAAGGCAAAAAATGTATCTGGTGCATAGCAATTGATAAAAGTTGTTGTCACTGTTGTTATTATTATCATTCTCTTGTTCCTTCAATAATTAGGAAAATGGTTGTTTTACCATAGTTGTGATAAATGACCAACTCACTTTTATCAGTTTCATTTTTAATCTCAATAATTCATATGTAGCCTATTTTGATGTATTGCGTTGGCCAAAAAGTTCGTTCTGGTTTTTCCATAACATCTTACGGAAATATACATACCCAATATATATAATGGGTGAGTATGGAGCAAGAAAGAGTGGTATAATCCAAGCACCAGGCCACATCCATCAGGGATTCTAATGGGGGCAGTCACAAAGGGAATGGGGGACATTCCCATGGGAGAAGAGAGCTTATACGTTAAGCTAGAGAGATTAGTTAATAAATAGGTTGTCCAAATTAACACCTGCCAATAAACAGGAGCCAAAATGGCAGGTAAGGAGCCACAGATGGTAATGCATCTATAAACCTAAATGCACAATGGCTCGGCATCTGAGGGACAAAATGAGGAAGTGCAGCATCAACAGGAGTAAGCTGACACCTATAGGCACAGTGAAACAGGCCAGCATTTAGCCGGTATGCACCACAGTGGACATACAGCGACACACTGAAACACGTTTGTTCTGCCAGAATGCATACTTCTGGAAAGGAATCAGCTCGGTGAAGGAGAAAAATTACAACCATCATCAGGAAGGCAGGAGGCTCTCAGCTCGGCTGCTACAGACTGCATGAGCCTTTCAGCTATTTTAGGAAAATTAAAAATGAGTACTCACACCCAGAGCCCTTTTCCCCAGCAGCAGGCCAGGTTGCACTGCCTCCTGGACTCACCTGAACAGCACTCAGAGCCCACTGCCATCTGCACTATCTCAGCAGCCACTTGGCCGGCTCTAATTAAAGTATTGCCAGCATTTTCCCACTCTATCATATTGTGCATTTGAAATATCCATTGTGACAGCCTCCAGCCACATTGAGATTCATGTCAAGGCATCCAAATTATCTACTTACGTGCAAACTACTATTTTTATTAGCATTCCAGTTAAACATCTGGAGGGATCTGTCTCTAACCCTATTTTGCCCATAAGTCCCATTATTCGTACTGCTCAGTTTTGCAGAAAACAAGGCTTTTCAGGAATGCACAATTATTGGGCCCCAGTGTGCGTGGCCTCATATCCACTTGGTCATACCTTCGACCCCAGATTTCAGCCTACCTCGTGTGGTCATGGCTTAGCCCAAGCATTCACTGCCCATCTCCCCCTGACCCCCACAGGGCTTCTCTGATGTGGTGATGTGGGATGCCTGCATGAGCACACTTGGCACTCACGTGCGACCCAGAGGTGCAAAGCCGTTACAACCCTTTAGGGCAGCCTCTGCCAATGCTGGATGGGAGTTGATGGATGAAGACTTACAAACACTTCTCCCTTGCTGGTCAGTTTGAGGCATATTCTGTATGGCTCCTCAGAAATTCCTGTTGGGATCAAAACCCAGTTGCCCACAGCAGTGACCAATGCAACTGGCTTGGCTTTCCCTCCTTTCCCAGCCAGTCTTTCTAGTCCCTCACTCCTGCTCTCTGGAATCACCTTCCACAATAAACCACTTACACACATGTCCTTGTCTTAGGCTTTTCTTTCTAGGGGAACTAAGACAGCACATGTTGCGTTCAAGTCAAAACATCTTTGCTTACAGTTAGTCAGTAATCGACACCTTTGCTTACGGTTAGTCAGTAATCGCTGCCCAGTCCTTTCAAGGGCCTTTGTCATCCCTTCCTCAGGAACCCCGGACCTTTCCATGATGTTCCACCTAAAGGAGTAATGTCAGGCAGAGCAGGGGGCTGCTAGCACTCCACTCCAGCACTGAAGCAGCATCTGTTCTGACTGATCAGTACATCTGCCAAACCACTGTTGAATATTTTAGAATCACCCTGCCAGTGAGATGTGGGTATAGATGAATTCCAATCAAGTCCCTATGTTCCTTTTTTGTTTGTTTGTTTTGTTTTGTTTATAGCTTAATTTTGTTTTTTATTTTTAAATTTTATTTTATTTTTATTTTTTTGGCCACTTGGGTCTTCGTTGCTACGTGCGGGCTTTCTCTAGTTGTGGCGAGCAGGGGCTACTCTTCATTGTGGTGCACAGGCTTCTCATTGTGGTGGCTTCTCTTTGTTGTGGAGCACAGGCTCTAGGCACACAGTCTTCAGTAGTTGCGGCACTGAAGTTAGGGACAGTGTCAGTTCCTGACACTGCACTCTAGAGTGCAGGCTCAGTAGCTGTGGCTTAGTTGCTCCATGGCATGTGGGATCTTCCCAGACCAGGGCTTGAACCCGTGTCCCCTGCACTGGCAGGCAGATTCTTAACCAGTGCACCACCAGGGAAATCCCATCCCTATGTTCCTTTTAACTGTGGCTTATGTGGTACACTCCAATGAAGTGGGGACTATTTATAAAGGCAATGTTACAACACTAGGTAATTTGGACTACATGTCCACTAAGGATGACCAGGAAAATTTGGGTAAAATATTAAAAGTAATAAGAAGTCTAGCAAGAAAGTAAAAAATTATGAAGCCAATATCTGAGAGAAGATGGAAATCCAGAGAAGAAGAAAGGGCCATATTTCCCTTGGAGGAAACTGTCAGTTAAGAAAGTAGCATCTTATAGAAAGACAAATTCCGTATGATCTCACTTATATGTGGAATCTGAAACAAAAACAAGCTCATAGATACAGAGAACAGATTGGTGATTGCTAGAGGTGGGGATGGGGAGAAGGAGTTAAAAGGTAAAAGCTTCCAGTTATAAAATAAAGAAGTCATGGGGACATAATGTGCAGCATGGTGACTATAGTTAATAATACTGTATTACATACTTGAACGTTGCTAAGAGAGTAGATCTTAAAAGTTCTCATCACAAGAAAAAATTGTAACTATGCAGTGACCAATGTCAATTAGACTTATTGTGGTGATCACTTTGCAATATATACAAATATTGAATCATTAAGTTGTACACCTGAAACTAATATAATTTGTATGTCAATTATACCTTATTTTTTTTTTTTAAGTCTTAAAAGAAAAAACAAAAAAAGGAGGTGTCTTAAGAGGCTGAAAAATGAAGCTGTGTTTTTGGACAGTCTTGGAATGTGGAGGATGAAAATTAGAGTCAAATGCATGCAACATACTGGGGCATCACAGTTACTCCCTCCCTCCCTTGTGATGGGGTTGGGACCCCAAAACGTTACCAAGGAATAAGAACTAATCAGGTATAGAACAGACCTTGAAGGAGCAGAAACCCAGCTTTGAATCATTTCAGTCACTGAAATTGGATTAGGGCAATTCTGGACTGGCAGTGCCCCTAGCCCTGCCTCTCTGGAGGAAAATAACATTATCTTAAGCCTCAAAATATTTCTACATAATTTCAGGTACAATATCCAGTATTTAATTAAAAAATAACCAGACACCTGACAAGACAACATGAACAAAAACCAAAATAAAAAGCAGACACAGGGAGGAGATTGGTTCAAGATGGCAGAGTAGAAGGACGTGTGCTCACTCCCTCTTGCGAGAGCACCGGAATCACAACTAACTGCTGAACAATCATTGACAGGAAGACACTGGAACTCACCAGAAAAGATACCCCACATCCAAAGACAAAGGAGAAGCCACAGTGAGATGGTAGGAGGCGCACAATCACAGGAAAATCGGGCTTCCCTGGTGGCGCAGTGGTTGCGCGTCCGCCTGCCGATGCAGGGGAACCGGGTTCGCGCCCCGGTCTGGGAGGATCCCGCACGCCGCGGAGCGGCTGGGCCCGTGAGCCATGGCCGCTGAGCCTGCGCGTCCGGAGCCTGTGCTCCGCAGC
>NC_041233.1:54065422-54065824 GCF_002837175.3 Physeter macrocephalus
TCAATACATAAGGCAACTGCTAACAGCTATAAAAGAGGAAATCAACAGTAACACAATAATAGTGGGGGACTTTAACACCTCACTTACACCAATGAACAGATCATCCAAAATGAAAATAGATAAGGAAAAAGAAGATTTAAATGACATAATAGACCAGATAGATTTAATTGATATTTATAGGACATTCCATCCAAAAACAGCAGATTGCAGTTTCTTCTCAAGTGCTCATGGAACATTCTCCAGGATAGAACACATTTTGGGTCACAAATCAAGCCTCAGTAAATTGAAGAAAATTGAAATCATATCAAGCATCTTTTCTGACCACAATGCTATGAGATTAGAAATCAATTACAGGGGAAAAAAACATAAAAAACACAAATACATGGAGGCTAAACAATACGT
>NC_041233.1:54073101-54074583 GCF_002837175.3 Physeter macrocephalus
ATATTCCATGCAAATGGAAATCAAAAGAACGCTGGAGTAGCAATACTCATATCAGATAAAATAGACTTTAAAATAAAGAATGTTACAAGAGACAAGGAAGGACACTACATGATGATCAAGGGATCAATCCAAGAAGAAGATATAACAATTATAAATATATATGCACACAACATAGGAGCACCTCAATACATAAGGCAACTGCTAACAGCTATAAAAGAGGAAATCAACAGTAACACAATAATAGTGGGGGACTTTAACACCTCACTTACACCAATGAACAGATCATCCAAAATGAAAATAGATAAGGAAAAAGAAGATTTAAATGACATAATAGACCAGATAGATTTAATTGATATTTATAGGACATTCCATCCAAAAACAGCAGATTGCAGTTTCTTCTCAAGTGCTCATGGAACATTCTCCAGGATAGAACACATTTTGGGTCACAAATCAAGCCTCAGTAAATTGAAGAAAATTGAAATCATATCAAGCATCTTTTCTGACCACAATGCTATGAGATTAGAAATCAATTACAGGGGAAAAAAACATAAAAAACACAAATACATGGAGGCTAAACAATACGTTACTAAATAACCAAGAGATCACTGAAGAAATCAAAGAGGAAATCAAAAAACAAGAGGCAAATGACAATGAAAACATGACAATCCAAAACCTATGGGATGCAGCAAAAGCAGTTCTAAGATGAAAGTTTATAGCAATACAAGCCTACCTCAAGAAACACGAAAAATCTCAAATAAACAATCAAACCTTACACCTAAAGGAACTAGAGAATGAAGAGCAAACAAAACCCAAAGTTAGTAGAAGGAAAGAAATCATAAAGATCAGAGCAGAAATAAATGAAATAGAAACAAAGAAAACAATAGCAAAGATCAATAAAACTAAAAGCTGGTTCTTTGAGAGGATAAAGAAAATTGATAAACCATTAGCCAGACTCATCAAGGAAAAGAGGGAGAGGACTCAAATCAATAAAATTAGAAATGTAAAAGAAGTTACAACAGACACCACAAAAATACAAAGCATCCTAAGAGACTACTATTAGTAATTCTATGCCAATAAAATGCACAACCTGGAAGAAATGGACATATCGTTTGAAAGGTATAACCTTCCAAGAATAAACCAGGAAGAGATAGAAAATATGAACAGACCAATCACAGGTAATGAAATTGAAACTGTGATTAAAAACCTTCCAACAAACAAAAGTCCAGAAGTAGATGGCTTCACAGCTGAATTCTATCAAACATTGAGAGAAGAGCTAACACCCATCCTTCTCAAACTCTTCCAAAAATTGCAGAGAAGGAACACTCCCAAACTCATTTTATGAGGCCACCATCACCCTGATGATAAAACCAGAGAAAGATACTACAAAGAAAGAAAATTACAGACCAATATCACTCATAAATATAGATGCAAAAATCCTCAACAAAATACTAGCAAACAGAATCCAACAACACATTAAAAGGA